>NC_134355.1:75848293-76048293 GCF_048569485.1 Anomaloglossus baeobatrachus | reverse complement strand
TCTACATGCCTGGTTCCCACTGTGGAGCATGGAGGAGGAGGTGTGATGGTGTGGGGGTGCTTTGCTGGTGACAATGTTGGGGATTTATTAAAAATTGAAGGCATACTGAACCAGCATGGCTACCACAGCATCTTGCAGCGGCATGATATTCCATCCAGTTTGCGTTTAGTTGGTCCATGATTTATTTTTCAACAGGAAAATGACCCCTAACACACCTCCAGGCAGTGTAAGAGCTATTTGAATAAGAAGGAGAGTGATGGGGTGCTACGCCAGATGACCTGACCTCCACAATCACCAGACCTGAACCCAATCGAGATGGTTTGGGGTGAGCTGGATCGCAGAGTGAAGGCAAAAGGGCCAATAAGTGCTAAGCATATCTGGGAATTGCTTCAAGACTGTTGGAAAACCATTTCCGGTGACTACATCTTGAAGCTCATCAAGAGAATTCCAAGAGTGTGCAAAGCAGTAATCAAAGCAAAATGTGGCTACTTTGAAGAACCTAGAATATGAGACATATTTTCAGTTGTTTCACACTTTTTTTTTAAATATTTCATTCCACATGTGTTAATTCATAGCTTTGAAGCCTTCAATGTGAATCTACAATTTTCAGAGTCATGAAAATAAAGAAAACTCTTTGAATGAGAAGGTGTGTCCAAACGTTTGGTCTCTACTGTATTTATAAATAAATATATATATATATATATATATATATATATATATATATATATACAAAGCAAGAAGGCCTGAGGAGACACCATCACATGTTTCTCAACGCTGGCAGGAAACTAGCCAGGTCTTTCACCGGGAAGGAACAACCACGGGAAGGGCAGTCTCCAGTCAAGGAGACCACCTATGCCAAACATGGTATCCATCCACAGACAGCCGTTTCGGGGTATTTGCCCCTCATCAGTGTGGAGTAGGAATCTGGCTAGTGGGACATTGCCTAGTAAAAGACTATGTGAGCAAGGATGGTTGACCTTAGGGAGATCAACATCCACCACTGCGGAGACACCATCACGTGTTTCTCAACGCAGTGATTCTAGAGCAATGCCCCCTGGGAAATATTCAAAGCAAGAAGGCCTGCGGAGACACCATCACATGTTTCTCAACGCTGGCAGGAAACTAGCCAGGTCTTTCACCGGGAAGGTCAACCATCCTTGCTCACATAGTCTTTTACTAGGCAATGTCCCACTAGCCAGATTCCTACTCCACACTGATGAGGGGCAAATACCCCGAAACGGCTGTCTGTGGATGGATACCATGTTTGGCATAGGTGGTCTCCTTGACTGGAGACTGCCCTTCCCGTGGTTGTTCCTTCCCGGTGAAAGACCTGGCTAGTTTCCTGCCAGCATTGAGAAACATGTGATGGTGTCTCCGCAGGCCTTCTTGCTTTGAATATTTCCCAGGGGGCATTGCTCTAGAATTACTGCGTTGAGAAACACGTGATGGTGTCTCCGCAGTGGTGGATGTTGATCTCCCTAAGGTCAACCATCCTTGCTCACATATATATATATATATATATATATATATATATATATATATATCTATATCTATATCTATATCTATATCTATATATCTATCTATATATATAGATATATATATATATATAATATATAAAGCTGAGTGTATGTATGTATGTGTGTGTATGTGTGTGTGTGTGTGTGTATGTCCGCTAAAGGAATCCGCTCAGTCGCATTTACAATCACGAAATTTTTGCACAGACGCTTCATGTGACCCTGGGAACGTCGTACACTATTTTTTGTCAGGAAAATTTAACCCCGTGCTTTACAGCTACTATCCAAAAAACATGCCTCCATTAAAGTAAATGGAACTACTGGTTTTAATAGCAGCTGTGATTGGTTGCTATAGGAACAAAAGACATTGTTAGTATAAGAAGCTTATGTGTGAGGTAATATGATGTCAGTGGGGAGACGGCTAGAGAGAAAAAGAGACAGAGAGAGACAGAGACACAGACAGAGAGACAGACAGAGAAAGACAGAGAGATAGAGACAGACAGACAGATGATGAAAGAAACAGACAGACAGGCAGACAGGGACAGAGACAGGCAGACAAGGAAAGAGGAGACAGCCAGAGAAACAGACAAAGATAGATGGGGAAAGAGACAAACCTTGATAGAGACAGACAGGGAAAGAGACAGAAAAATAGAGACAGACAAGGAAAGAGATAGGCAGACAGGGAAAGAGACACACAGGAAAAGACACAAAGAGATGGACAAAGACAGACAGGGAAAGAGACAGGAAAAGAGATGGGGAGACAGACAGGGAAAGAGACAGACCTAGAAAGAGACAAATGGGGAAAGAAACAGAAATAGAGACAGACGGGGAAAAAGACAGACGGGGAAAGAGACAGACACAGAAATAGAGACACAGAGATAGAGAGACTGACAGACACAGAGACACAAAGACAGACAGACAGACACAGAGACACAGAGTAGAGAGACAGACAGACACAGAGATAGAGAGACAGACAGACACAGAGACACAGAGATAGAGAGACAGATAGACTGATACAAAGACAGAGAGATAGAAACAGACAGACAAAGAAAGAGACAGACAGACAGCGACACAGAGACAGAGACTGGGAGAGAGACAGACAGTTACTATATACACACACACACACACTTCTCAACATTGAAATGGCAACTCCTAGAGGTAAAAGTGGTGGAGTCGTTATATACGTTAATGATATGCAAATGATGAAAAAATGGCACAACATTTTCAAAACATCTGGATTTATTCAGTATTGATTGTGAACGCCACATCCAGAAATCTTCGCATTTATTCACCTTCTCATGCTAGCAATGAGGATATTGATGGTTGTTTTGAGAAATGCACTTGGGCACGCAAGTAGAAACACTGGCACAGATAAAGGAGTTTCCCTTGCCTGTTAGTGCACAAGCTCTAGATGAGTTCAGTGTTACAGAGAAATGGAGACAATGGAGTAGTAGTGGCTCAGTATAATCACGTGGCTTCCACAATTTTCCCCGTATAGATGGAGAGATTGCTATTGGTTATACAACCAACATGGGCCACGGGGGGGGCTTTATCACAGCAGGGATGTTATATTTTGGTACCAATGTGTTTGCAACCATAATATATATATTAATATATATAACAGTCATATATATATATATATATATATATATATATCTACACATACATATTTATTCTTTTCTATTTATACATTTTGTAGGTTTAATATTTTCATTGCATGGGAGCATTTCTGCAATGTATACATGTGCAGAGCATTGTGCACTTGTGGACAACAGATAATTGAAAACGCAATTTTCACCTTAGATATATTACTAATTTCTAAGCTGATTAGGCTCTTTTTGAATAAATTAATGAAATTAACATAATTATTAGCAGTTTTAGGCCATGAGTGTGATCAGCCATGAGGCATCTGCAGTGGCTTCACATCTCCTATGCTGTGAGAACTACATTTACCCAACAAAGTACATAGGGAGGAGGATATGTGCTGCAGTTGCACATATACATCGCCCCATCCCTCCTCAATTCATATTGTATAAATGTACAATCAGTTCATGTATTATTAATGAGAGAAAATATGTATAACACACATGCTGTGGCAGGAAAACGGTCTACCAACTATTGTTATCAATAGGCAGAGGCCTACCGTGTCTAATAAAGAGCTCAGCTCTCTGTTGACAATTAAATTAATGTTATTAGAATTTCATTCTTGTATCTGTGGGAGGGAAATTAGACATAAAGATCATGGAATCAGCAACTGAGGGACACAAGAAATCTTATATACAGTGTATACTAGTGCATCTCAATAAATTAGAATATCATCAAATAGTTAATTCAATACAAAAAGGGAAATGCATACATTATATCGAGTCATTACACACAGAGTGATCTATTCCTATATATTATATAGAGTCATTTCACACAGAGGGATCTATTTCAAGTGTTTATTTCTGTTAATGTTGATACTAAATAGGCAATAATTTAGTACCTCAATCTCCCTGATGACGCCAGTTTGGTGAAACATGTTGGGGAGGGAATAGGTTCCTAATTTTAACCCCCTAGCAACCCATGACGTACTGGGTATGTCATGGATCGTGTCACTATGATCGCCGTGGGCTGCTGTTGGCAGTCCGTGGCAATCTGCGCAGATATAAGCTGATTTCAACAGCTGACATGTATGCCTGCTAGTTGCGAGTGGAATTTCATTCCACCCATGACAATTAACTATTAACCCCTTACATCTACAGTATATGCGCGCCACCATTAGGATAACTGACCCCGCCCCTATCGGAAGTCACGTGACATTGAAAGTTGAGTGGAAGGAAAAAATGTGGTAGAAAAAGGTGCACAATCAACCGGGATAACCGCAGCCTTGATAGGATAGTTAAGAAATGGCCATGACCTTACCTGTGACCGCAGGTAACCTGACTTCAGGTGGGGTCACTGAGTTTAATGCAAACCTTGCTTGCGTTTGATTTGGTGCTGAAAGGGTTAATGTCAGTTTTACTTTGCATCAGCTCCTGGCTCTTGCCCTCAGGTGCTTCCGGTTGGTGACCACTTCCTTTCCCAACTTATGGTCACATCTACCAGTAGAGGGTGCCAGAGTTCCCACATTATGACACCTCTTAATAATCAGGCCAGGTGCAAGGTGGCATATGCCTCCATTTGTGCTTTGCCACAAAAGTAATTCAGTCACACCGTCTTACCACCCCAGTTCTGCCCACTTTACCAAAACTGTGCAAAACTGTTTTGAAAAGTTGTTAAGTTTTTGCACACTCTTACATTGCAGAAAAATGTTGAGGCTATTTACACACGTTTTTTGGCATAAAAGCTTTGATGAATGCACTAAGTTTCTTTTCTCAGAAATCTCAGTCTGCTCTGAAATTTTTGCTTGGGAAAAACCTTGCTGATGCAGTTCAACTTCCTTGTATATTGTGGCTATCTTTAGTCTTGTCATGGTGTATGACCTGTGATAAGAAAATCTCTTCCATAACCTCACCTTTGTAGCAAAGTTTGACTATTTTTCCACACAGTTTTAAGTCTCCCACACAGCTGTTTCTGTTTCAGTTAATGAGTGTTTTACCCTATATATGTCACACAGTGTCCGGCTCTAAACTTACCTGGTGTCATGGCGTCTTCTTACTCTGTTCACACTGCAGAGTCTGACACACCACCGGTGCTCTTTGAGTTGCTCATATAGAGCCGGGTGCCAACCAGTTGTAAGTGGTGATCACTCTAGCAAAAGTTAATTCCTGCTGATCTGTGAATTGTTGCTTGACTCACGCGTGTCACATGTATAGGGACAGGTTCAGGGCTAGTTCTTACCTTACCATCTAGACCATGCACTTTAAACAGGTTTTTTACTAGTGGGGGTAAATAAAAAACCTATACATACCAATAACCTGCTCCAGGGAATGACCATGGAGTAGGGGTAAGGATATGACAAAAACAAGAAGGTAGAAGAAACCACTTACAATGATCACAGAATAGCAGCGGCACTAAGACACGTCCACTCTGCTCCCTGGCTAGCTCCAACTGAATGAATAACCAGCAACAAATCCAGGAAGCAAGGTGCTTTTATCCCGGCCGGCAATTGCTTAACTGCTGCCAGCTGAGGCAGTCTGCTGCTGCAAAAGAAATTATCCTCACCAGTGCCAAAAGGAAAAAAAAATAAATTGCATGGACTAGATGGTAAGGTGAGAATTAGCCCTGAACACGTGACAATAAGTTTCTGGAGGCCTATTATGGCCGCCTCCACCTCTTTAAAGATGGTAGACAGACCTTGAAAGAGACAAACCTTGAAAGAGACAGACCAGGAAATAGACAGAGCAGGAAAGAGACAGATGGAGAAAGAGACAGACCTGGAAAGAGACAGATGTGGAAAGAGACAGACCTGGAAAGAGACAGATGGGGAAAGAGACAGACCTGGAAAGACACAGACGGGCAAGAGACAGATGGGGAAAGAGACAGATGGGAAAAGAGACAGATGGGGAAAGAGACAGACGGCGAAAGAGACAGACCTGGAAAGAGACAGACCTGGAAAGAGACAGATGGGGCAAGAGACAGACAGGGCAAAAGACAGACGGGGGAAAGAGACAGACGGGGGAAAGAGACAGACGGGGAAAGAGACAGATGGGGAAAGAGAGAGACAGACATAAATAGAGACAGACACAGAGGTACAGAGAGACAGACACAGAGATAGAGAGACAGACAGACATTGAGACACAGAGATAGAGACAGACTGATACAAGACAAACAGAGAGATAGAAACAGACAGACAAGAAAAGAGACAGAGAGACAGACAGACAGTGACTGGGAGAGAGACAGAGAGATAGTTACTATCCCGGGTAATGCCAGGTACTACAGCTAGTGTTTAATAAAGTTCTTTTTAGTCACCAAAAACTTACAGTTGTATTTTTTGCAGCATTTTTGCACATTCTCTTTGCTTTTTATGGGTCAAAATGTGCTGCAAAAATGCTCAAAGAATTTATATGCTGCAGATATAAAAAATGCTGCAACATTCAGTAAAAGAGAAAAATAAAGCATATGCATGAGGTCTCTAGAACCTCACAGCTCTTGCTAATAGTGGAAAAAGCAGCTTTTAATTTCCATAGAAACACTGAAGAAACAAGCCACAAGAATATTACTTTTGAACATAGCCTTATGATCACTGTATAAATGGCAGTGTTACATGGGACTGCAGGTTTCATCTACAATATCTGTGTTGAGAGAGTTATTACTGTGTTATCTGGGGTGTTACATTTTTATTAGGATGTTGGAAGGGATAGGCTGCAGAACACATCTTAGGGCTTGCGTCCCTGATCTTTCCTGACCCTAACAGCGCTCCTGCCTATCAGGATATAGAAGATTCTGTGTAGTCGCTGTTCACACAGACTGTCCAGCATGCGGCTCTCTCCTTTGAAGCCAATGGGAGTTAGGGGGGCTTTACACGTTGCGACATCGCTATCGATATATCGTCGGAGTCACGTCGTTAGTGACGCACATTCGGCGCCGGTAGCGACATCGCAATGTGTAAATCCTAGGTGCGACGATGAACGAGCGCAGAAGCGTACAATATCGCTGATCTGTGTACCGTCGTTCATTTCCATAATGTCGGTTCGACCACAGGTACGATGTTGTTTGTCGTTCCTGCAGCTCCACACATCGCTGTGTGTAAACCCGCAGGAGCGACAAACATCTCCTTACCTGCGTCTCGATGGCAATGCGGAAGGGAGAAGGTGGGCGGGATGTTATGTCCCGCTCATTTCCGCTCCTCCGCTTCTATTGGCTGGCCAATTAGTGACATCGCGATGACGTCGCTGTGGTGCCAAACGCACCTCCCCCTTGAAGGAGGGATTGTTCGGCGGTCACAGCGACGTCGCCGAGCAGGTATGTGCGTGTGAAGCTGCCGTAGCGATAATGTTCACTATGGCAGCAATCACCACATATCGCATGTGCGACGGGGGCGGGTGCTATCGCGCTGGGCATCACTAGCAATTGCTAGCGATGTCGCAACGTGTAAAGCCCGCCTTACAGGAATAACCGAGCAATCTGCTTATAACACTGCAGTAATACAATTCTTTATTCCAATGATGAGTGAACACTTGTGAGCATTGTGCTGTAATTCTTGTCGCCTCTTCTCCATCTTCATCACAAAAACAGGGACAGCCCCTGGGGCAACATGCGCTCACTGAGTAGGTGAGGGTCCTGTGTGACCGGCAGATGTCCAGTCATATGACTATATAATATGTGATGGACCCCGACTCCCAAAGAAAATGAATCAGACAGACGCATGCAAAATAAATACACGAAGCATTGCAATTAGGTGTCAAACGTTCTCAAGTTTATTTATATTTATATGACACCAAAAATGGCACACCCCCGACTCACGGAGAGTCACCCCCCAGCACTCAGGAGAGGAAAAAACCCCTGTGGAGGAAACCTCTAGAGAACCATGGCCAGAGGATTGCCCTTCCCTTGGGCTTAGAGAGTTAGTGCCGATATATAACAGATGTAACAGCAGTTTTATAATTTGTACATTTTACCAGTTTTACAGAGAACGACATAATAAATCTAGACTATAAATGTGATAAACTGGATGTGGAGAAATCTGGCTGCGATATCTGTCACCACAGATTGCCACAAATAATTTGATCTGATTCTCAGGATGGATGATCCATTTCTCCCTTACAGATCCAGGCCCGCCTCTCAAGAAGATGGACACTTGGTTACAGGAATCGCTCATTATGGATAACCCCTAATTGGATAAAAACCCCTCTCCATTATATCTTCCCCTATGGCACCCACTAAAGTCATAGATCTGTCCATGAACTCCCAAAGGAGAGCTACTCTTTGTAGAGGGTAACAGAAGGGGATCCTGTGCTGGAGACCCCCCTCTATTACCTTCATATTCCCTGGGGGCAGTATTTCTCAACTCCAGTCCTCAAGACCCACCAACAGATCATGTTTTCAGGTTTTCCTCAATGTTAGACAGGGAATAATTCCATCACCTGTGCAACATTAAGGAAATCCTGAAAACCTGATGGAGGAAAACCTGAAAACATGATCTGTTGGTGGGTCTTGAGTACTGGAGTTGAGAAACACTGCCTGGGGGCGTCTAAATCAGACAACCCCTTTACCTGCTGGAACCTCCAAATTACACCAAATTCGGCACATTACGTGGGGTGGTCAAGCTCAACGTCCTCAGGCGCATCAGTAATGGCACTGATCATGGCAGCGCAGCCTTCTTTTATGGAGTCTTCTTTATGACATATTTATGACCTCAAAACAGTTGTCATGGTTACTACAGAGGCCTATTACTGATGCAGGGCCCAAGTATTAACCCTTTCACAGTTGGAAATTCACTCATTATAGAGGCAATGAAGCTGTTACTTGTTACTAAGCAGGAGTCTTATTGTTATGGCTTCCCTTACGCACCCTTAGAAATGGATGTTAAAAAATACATGTAAAGATTTCTTAGGTGTGATATACAGCTCTGAGGTCCAAACACCGGGCTTATAACTAGGACCTCATAAAAAATGTACGGATAAAGTATATTACAAAAGTGAGTACACCCCTCACAATTGTTATCAATATTTTATCCTTCTATGGACAACACTGAAGATATGGCCCTTTGATACAATGTACAGTAGTCAGTGTATAGTTGGTATAACAGTGCAGATTTGGAGCGCCCTCTAAATAACTCAACACACAGCCATTAATGTGTAAACCGTTGGACGTTCAACATTAACATTACTGTATTACGCTGGTACTGTAGACTGGGGTCTATTATTAATGGAGGGGGGTTAGGGGGCCTGTTAATGTAGATAGGGTTAGGGGGACTATTACTGTAGATGAATTGGAGAAGGCTATTACTGTAGATGGGAGCTAGGAGGTCTATTACTATAGATTGGGGTTTAGGTGGTCTATTACTGTAGACTGGGACTGAGAGGGGCTATTTTTTCAGGGGCACATAGTGACTATTTAAAGCACCACATTGGTGGTTATTTTTATTCAGAAACACTATAGTGACAATGTGATTTTTAAGGGTACCATGTTGAGATGTGCTGCAGAAGACCAGAGAAGAGGGAAGTCTGCAGGGACGAGCTGTGGATGTGAAGTCATTGCAAAGTCAGGCATATGAGAAAACAGTGATCGGTGGGTGTATTATCAGACATTACACTACACTAACACAGGTTTAGGGGGGAAAAATTACAAGATTGAAAAAAGGGAAAAAACAAAAAACTTTCCTTCTTGATGCATTTGTTCAGAAAGGACGACCTCAACACGTTTCTCCTGTGCTTCAGGTTCATCAGGAGGCCATGAGTAGGTTGCAGATGTCCCAGGATGAGAATATCCACCTCATCCTGGGATATTTTCAAGGAAGGTTTTTTGTTTTTTCCTCTTTTTCACTGGTTTGACTTGTGATTGTATTGCTCATCCTTTTGAAGTTCCATTTATTTCTTTGGCTGGGCACTGTGGTGCGCACCAGTGAACCCTAGGCATTTTTTATGGACTTTTTGCTTTTTTGTGATTCAAGTTGGCTATATGCAATAACTACGCTTGTTGTGGTGTTTGCTTTGGCTATTTTGGCTATTTAACTTTAACTCTTACAGTCGAATCTTCATTTTGTGGATAACTTATGGTATGGGCAAGTTCTAGTATATATATATATATATATATATATATATATATATACAGTGGAACCTTGGTTTAAGAGTAACTTGGTTTGAGAGTGGTTTGCAAGACAAGCAAAGCCTTTTAAAAATGAGTGACTTGGTTTAAGAGCAATGTTTTGCAATAAGAGCAAATTCCCACCGTGCACACTTCCGGTTCTGTCCTTTCACAGCGCTCTGACCTGCTGTGGAGGTAACTTTCTGTACATATGTACTGTTTACTGCATACAGTATACCATTGCACAGTAAAATATATACTATATAGCATGTCTATCAATTTGCATTTGTGGATACTTTCTTTCGGCTAACCAGTACAGCACATTGCTTGTACTGTACCTCTCGCACACTAACAATTCTATTGTAAGCTAAAGTGCAGTTTAATTTGTTGTTTTACATGTTTTTTATCGTACTGTACAGTATATTGTATTAGTGACTGTAATTATTTTATATGAATACAGTACATTATTTTGTATTACTGTAATAAGTTAAATATACGTAATATTTTTGGGTTGTGGAACGAATTGTCTGTGTTTCAATTATTTCCTATGGGAAAATCCGCTTTGATATTTATGCTCGTAATCCAAGGTTCCACTATATATATATATATATATATATATATATATATATATATATATATATATATATATATGTATATGTATATATATATATATATATATATATATATATATATATATATATCGTATATGTTTCCTTCTTGTATTTTATAATGTATACATTAATATATTATGAAATACCAATTTTAATTGTATCCATCTTATTTACACTCAGTTTTACATAGCTGCTAATTACTTTTGTATGGAAGGTATAACTACTTTTCTTATACATTTTCTTATATTTTACAAACTTTTTATGGGTGACATAGAGAGAGTGAGAATATTATCGTATTTTCACAGCTTTCCGAAATCAATGACAAAAAACTACTCCCTCCAATATGATTTAATTTAGGTTCAGACAAACTAAATATAGGACAGCGCTGTACATAAAACACTGCAAGTGATATATTGAATTCTGATCTGTACAATTTAATGCCCTTTCTGCGTAAACTGAGCAATGATTAAATGCAGACAACATAATTTAGTAAACACTTTAAGCGGGTAAAATGAGATGTAGCACACCCTTAATCTAAGCCAGTAAAATGAATCCAGACAAGTCATTTTTCTAATTATTTAAATTCCACATCTCACAATTAATCAAGTCTCTAGACTGCGATTGTTGGAAATAAACACTCCGCGCGAGTTCTCATCACATATATAAATAAGTAGATGTCTGTCCGACTAAAGCGAATGCATTTTACCTTTGAATGTTGTTTGCTCTTCAGATTCTTCAAAGAATATTGTATGTGGCTTTTTTATCTGTGTCTGCGCTCTCTAATGATCCCCATGGAGAAAACAAATTTGAAATTTAAGATGATGGTTTTTAAATATACAACAAACACATTTCAAACACTTCCACATTGAGGGTATTTAACTTTTTCTGTAAAAAAAAAAAGTAAATTAAAGTGAGCTTTACACGCTACGATATATCAAATGATATGTCGTCGGGGTCACGTCGTAAGTGACGCACATCCGGCATCGTTTGACATATCGTAGCGTGTGATAGCTACGAGCGAGTGTGAACGAGCAAAAATGCTCACCTTATCGTTACTCGTTGACACGTCGCTCATTTTCTAAAAATCGAACGTCCGGTTGTTCATTGTTCCCGAGGCAGCACACATCACTCTATGGGACATCCCGGGAACGATGAACAACACCGTACCTGCGTTCCGCCGGCAATGCGGAAGGAAGGAAGGAGGTGGGCGGGATGTTTACGTCCCGCTCATCTCCGCCCCTCCGCTTCTATTGGCTGGCCGCTGTGTGATGTCGCTGTGATGCCGTACGTCCGTCCCCCTTCAGGAAGTGGATGTTCGCCGCCCACAGCGAGGTCGTTGGGAAGGTAAATAAGTGTGGGGGGGTTACGACTTTGTGCGACACAGGCAAGAAATTGCCCGTGCCGCACAAACGATGGGGGCGGGTGCGATCGCAAATACGACATATTGATACGTGTAAAGCAGGCTTAAGTCTCAGAAGGGTACTTTTTATTTTATCCTTATCATATCACATTTGTATGGGAAATTTCTAGCCATTTCATGTCTACAGTCACAGAAACAGAAAATTACTTTTTGACTGCTGATAGAATTCATTCTTTAATGCGCCACTCCAGCGTTTTGTTTTTTAGCACTGGAATGGTGCTTCCAATGTAAGTTCACTGAGCCTAGTAATAAACTCACCCACCAGTGTGATCATCTTCTACTAAAGTCCTTCAGTCCCGAGGCGCCATCTTGTAATCGCAACTTCTTACTGGGCGGACATTAGAGGTAACGGTCACAAGCAATCAATGTAAGTCTATGAGAACCATAAAAAGGCCAAAACGAGGCTCTCATTTTGTCACAGGGGAGGTACTGACAGAGCAGGGGAGCAGGGGTTCCTGAGCTGTCCCTAGAACTGGGGTCTCAATGCTCACCTTCATCCTGGGGGTAACTTTGATGGTAGGGAGGCCCGGGTCCCCGACCTGGCCCTGTCTCCTGTCCAGCACTGATCTTACTCCCCCAACCCTGGGAGTGGGACGAAAACCCAGTAACACAACCCCACATAAAAGACAGGGACAAGGGATCACAAAACCTCATACACAGTGCACTCACACACAAGGGGGATACAATATGAGTACTTGGGGAATAAAGAAAAGGGCTGGGAAAAACTTACAACAGGGGACCATTCACACCGTGCAAGAATGCAACTCTGTTCACCATAAAAAGAGTTCCACTGACACCGGGATATCTGATGCTTTCTTTGGCAGTCTCTTCCTACACTCCCAGCTTTAGGCCCGTTTCACACGTCAGTGAAAAACACTGACGTTCTTCACTGATGTTCTTCACTGACGTGTAAAACACGCACATGTCCCTCCGTGTTCCGTGATTCACGGCACACGTGGGTTGTCCATGTGCAATCCGTGATCCGTGATCCGTGATTGTACATGGACATTACTCACCTGCCTTCACAGCTGCTGTCCATGGTGCTGAACTCCTCGGGTCTCCAGCGTCTGCCCACCGCTCTCAGCACCTACTTCCTGGTCAGGTTTTCTTGCTCTCACGAATATTAATGAGCCAGGCAGAAACTGCCGAGAGCGGAGGCTCCAGAGCAAATCGCAGGCAAGGTAAATTGAAAATATTTAATATTTAATATGTCCGTGATTTTCTGGTACGTGTTTCACTGATCACACATGGATCACACCATAGTGTGGTCCGTGGGTCATCAGTGATGCCAGATAAAAACTGACTTGTCCCCGTGCAGAAATACGGCCACGCGTGCACGCTGCACGGAGACAAGTTCCGTGAAAAATCACTGATGTGTGAGCAGACCCATTGATTATAATGGGTCTGCGTATGTCAGTGATTCTGGTACGTTTTAAATAAAGCACAAACGTACCAGAATCACTGACGTGTGAAAGGGGCCTTACATAGGCAGACACCAGCTGAAGATGGTAATTAGCAGCCTAGTTCACAGAAGAGTAGCAAACTGCTCCAAAAAGGATTAACTCCTGCATGGCAGGGAGCCGAGAAACAACTTAGCCGACGCCCAGCAAAGCTGAGCATTTAAGAGAGACCAGGCTGCATGTCGGACTCTGCAATGTGAATAGAGTCTGACACCCTAGTAGCAATCTGCATGTGTGGAACTGGACAGCGCAAGGCACATAGACTTGCACTGAACAGTGGCCGCCATAAAACACTGTAGGGATAGACTGGATTTGACAGCGATAGTTGATGAATATAGCAGCTGGTAAATATAAGACTAGGCTCAAGGAGCTTAGATTGGAAGCACCATTCCATCACTACCACACAAAAAAGTGGAGTGGTGCTTTAAGGTTAAATGAAGACAACAAAGATCTCTACTCGTATTAGTTTTTTTTCTATTTTTCAATAGCGCAGACAACAGGTTTTTTTTCCCATTTGAAAAAGCTGGATTAATTATGTTAATCACACTCTGATTAGACTGTGATCAGAGTTTCATCGGAGTGTGGTCAGAGTTTGATCCAATTTTCTCAGATGTGGACAAGATCGAAAAAAAACCCCTCCACCTTCTCCATTCTCTCAGTTCGTGGAAATCGGACAGATATAATGCAAAACGGTCTAATTTTTCTACAGGCCCATTAGTTTGCATGGCCGAGTGTGATCTGAGAAAACACAGGCAGGCAGCGATTTTTTCGGTTTGAGCAAAAATTCAGACTAATGCATGGCACCATAGAATAACATTGGTCCCAGTGCAATCCAATGTTTTGTTAGATCTCATGCAGACTGACAATATGGTCATTTGCTCCTACCCTAAGGGGAACCTGTCATGTAAAACATGCCATCTGATTTCTGGGCAACATCTTATAGACCAGGAGGAGCTGAGTTCCTTACAACATAGCTTTGTAGGAAAATATAGATCATACCTTTTAATTAATGCATTACATTTTTGCACTCTTTAGAGGCTTTATACGCTACGATATCGTTAATGAATTATCGTCGGGGTCACGTTGTTTGTGACGCACATCTGGCGTCATTAACGATATCGCAGCATGTGACACTCATGTGCGACCTAAAACGACCACAAAAATGGCAAAAATCGTTTGCCATGGAGAGGTCGTCCTAAAACAAAAAATCGTTTTCTGCTTATTAGCGATGTTGTTCCTCGTTCCTGCAGCAGCATACATCGCTGTGTGTAACACTGCAGGAGCGAAGAACATCTCCTTACCTACCTCTACCGGCTATGCGGAAGGAAGGAGGTGGGCGGGAGGTTACGTCCCGCTCATCTCCGCCCCTCCTCTGCTATTGGACGGCTGCCATGTGACGTCGCTGTGACACCGCACGACCCGACCCCTTAGAAAGGAGGCGGTTCGCTGGCCAGAGCGACGTCGCAGGACAGGTAAGTCCGTGTGACGGGGGTAAGCAAGGTTGTGCGCGACGGGCAGCGATTTGCCCGTGACGCACAACCGACTCCGCTTTTGAGTTTAGGAGTCCACTGAGCGTTTAAATATTATTTGACAGACTCACATGAAAAAACTTCTGATTATTGATGAGCGAGCACTAAAATGCTCGAATGCTCGTTACTCGAATCGAGCAAGTCGGACTGCTAGGGTGCTCAACTAAAGTAACAAGTATTATGGAAATCAATTGGAAACTAAAGCAACTTTCTGGAAGACCCTTCCAGGAAGTCTGAGGGGGCAGGAAAATACTAAATGGATGTAAACAGTGCTCAAATGGAATGGAAACAGCATGGGGAAGATGTCTGGATGCATCTCTGACTCCCAGGTCACTGCTGGAAACAATGTTGTCAGAGTATTACGCAACTCTTACAGAGTGACAATTAAACATACAAAACTGAAGACAAAATGGATTTTACAAGAAAAAAATGTACACATTAGTAAACATTCTTTCCTGTATAATGACTTGTATATATATGTCAAATTAAAAAACAGAAAAACAAAACGCCTCCTCTACCCTTTAGGCTATGTTCACGATTAGATTCTTTAAAAAAATGCAGCAGTTTTCCATTTCCATAGATTTTGCTGGTACTGTAAAAAATAGCTTTTAATTAGCATAATAGTCATTAAACATTCTGAAAAAATACAGCAAAAATCCAACGTGTGAGCAAAGTCTTAATAGCCGGACTACAAGATGATAGCAGCGGAACAGAAAGTCAAATCAAATGTTCCTTTTCCTTTTTTCCTGGTGTATTTTCAGGCACTCCTTCAAACCCCCAAAATGGTAAACAATTCATAGTTTTTTCTTTTTTTATGTCCTCCTACTTCTTTTCCTCCTCCATCATTTCAACAGGATCATCATGCAGCCCTCACTCATAAATTTTACGCCGTGTGCAGAATTATTAGGCAAGTTGTATTTTAGAGGATTTTTTTTTATTATTGATCAACAACTATGTTCTCAATCAACCCTGCCCTTTACTGATCCAGCCTCTGGCCCATCAAGAGTCACTCTCATTTCATCAGTCCATAAAATCTCTGAAAAACCAGTCTTAAGATATTTCTTGGCCCAGTCTTGACGTTTTATCTTATGTTTCTTGTTCAAAGGTGGTGGTTTTTCAGCCTTCCTTACCTTGGCCATGTCCCTGAGTATGGCACACCTTGTGCTTTTTGACACTCCAGTAACGTTGCAGCTCTGAAATATGGCCGTACTGGTGGCAAATGGCATCTTGGCAGCTTCATGCTTGATTTTCCTCAATTCATGGGCAGTTATTTTGTGCCTTTTTTGCTAAACACTCTTCTTGCGACCCTGTTGACTATTTGCCATGAAACGCTTGATTGTTCGGTGATCCCGCTTCAAAAGTTTGGCAATTTCAAGACTGCTGCAACCCTCTGCAAGACATCTCACAATATTGGACCTGTCAAATCTCTCTTCTGACCCACTTTGCCAAAGGAAAGGACGTTGCCTAATAATTAAGCACACCTTATATAGGGTGTTGATGTCATTACACCGCAGCCCTCCTCATTACAGAGATGCACATCACCTGATTTACTTATTGGTAGTTGGCTCTCTAGCCTATACAGCTTGGAGTAGGACAACATGTATAAAAAGTATCATGTGAGCAAAATAGTCATTTGCCTAATAATTCTGCACACAGTGTAGAAGGCCATCCGGCGGCCCTCACTCATAATTTGTATTGTCCTCAGAGTTGAGCCAAATCTTAGGCTAACAGGCTGCAATCACTGCTCTCTCCCTGCTTAAGCGAATTTAACGGGTTTTTAGTACTGCTGGGGGTATAATAACTGATTGGAGCATCTGCTTGTCAACTGAAAATGCTGATAGGCTGATTGTTTTCAAAATTAACAGACTTCTCAACCCCACCGGATGACAGCAGTGGAACATAAACCTAAATGAAATGTTCCTTTTTTATGGTGTATTCCTATGCACCCGTTCCCACCCAAAATAAGAGTATATGGTTCTGTTTTGTTTTGGGGTTTTTTGTCCTCCTCCTACACCATATCAACAAGGTCATCATGAGCTCCTTGCACCAAAGTTTTAGAGGGCCATCAGGCGACCCTCACTCATAAATTTTGAAGAGGGCCATCAGGTGGCCCTCACTCATACGTTTTGGAAGGTCATAATGTGGCCCTCACTAATACATTTTGGAAGGTCTTCAGGCTGCACTCTCTCATAGATTTGGAGGCCATCAGGTGGTCCTCACTCATACATTTTGGAGAGTCATTAGGTAGTCCTCACTCATACATATCAGCCTGACCACCACCAGCATGGCCAGGTACATGTCATCAAAGCTCCCGACTAGGTGGGCCAAACGCCTGGGTCCACTATCAGTGTCTGTTGGTGTCACCACTGCCCTTTCCCCTGTGCAACATGTTTGTCAATCCCCTATCCAGGATGCAGGCTTGGATGCTTCTTGCCCTTCCCCTGTTGCACATTTGTAAGGATTATTAGCAAAAAATTGTCTGATTCTTTGTCCAGTGTTCAGCTGCTATTAGCCCAGGACAACACAAACATAAATACCCAGCCACTAACCCATCCACAGACCCAAAACTAAATAGGAACATTTGCAGGCTGCTTGACCTGGAAATGTTGGCATTTAGGCTTGTGGACACTGAGGCTTTCTGCAACCCCATGACAGAGAACATCCCTCCGTACTCCTTCCTTAGTAACACTAATTTTCCAGGTGTGCTGTCACTGCCTTACACCAGCACATGTCCCATAACATTGCCCCTTCCCTCACACACCCAGTTACTGGGAAGGTCCACTTAACGACTGACACATTATTTGCTGGCCAGGGTAAAGCGGGCTTTACACGCTGCGACATCGCTAATGCGGAGTCGTTGGGGTCACGGATTTTGTGACGCACATCCGGCCGCATTAGCGATGCCGTTGCGTGTGACACCGATAAGCGATTTTGCATCGTTGCAAAACTGTGCAAAATCGCTAATCGGCGACACGGGGGTCCATTCTCAATTATCGTTACTGCAGCAGTAACGAAGTTGTTCCTCGTTCCTGCGGCAGCACACATCGCTGCGTGTGACGCCGCAGGAGCGAGGAAGCTCTCCCTACCTGCCTCCCGGCCGCTATGAGGAAGGAAGGAGGTGGGCGGGATGTTACGTCCCGCTCATCTCCGCCCCTCCGCTGCTATTGGGCGGCGGTTCAGTGACGCTTCAGTGACGTCGCTGTGACGCCGCACGGACCGTCCCCTTAGAAAGGAGGCGGTTCGCCCGTCACAGCGACGTCGCCGGACAGGTAAGTATGTGTGACAGCTGTTGTGCGGCACGGGCAGCGATTTGCCCGTGTCGCGCAACAGATGGGGGCGGGTACCTACACTAGCGATATCGGGACCGATATCGCAGTGTGTAAAGTAGCCTTAAGTACATTTGTCTGATAGCACACTGGGTGAACCTTGTGGAGGCCGGGACAGAGTCAGACCCTGGAAAGGCACACATATTACTGGCGTCCCTAGTTCCCTGAAGGTTTCCTGTAACTGCTACACCAGTTGCTACAACCCCTCCTTCATCTCCAAATTGTCATCTCTGAGCACGTTGTTCATATCAGTAACACGCTGTAAGCACTGCAGTGCCTGGGTGAAGTGGCAATGGGCTCTGCTGAGACTAATTTGTTTAGGTTACAAACAGTATACTGCCTCAGAGTTGTTTAAAGGTGTAACAGAACAGACAGACTTACTTTTGCTGCTTTATCTACAGTCAGTCATGGTCGTGTGTGATAATGGTCATAACCTGGTATCAGCTTTGACGCTTGGCAAGCTTAAACATGTACCATGCCTTGCCCACATGCTCAACTTAGTGAGTCAGCACTTTCTGAAAACCTACCCAGATTTGCCTGAGCTACTTGTGAAGGTACGCCGTGTGTGCTTATTCCCGCAAGTCAGCTACAGTTACCGCAGTTCTGGCAGTGTTGCAGCAGCGCTTACAAGTGCCAGCTCAACAACTGGTGTGCAACATGACCATTTACTGAAACTCCACATTACATATGTTAGCAAGGCTTTGTCAGCAGCTGAGGGCAGTAGTTGATTTCCAGCTACAACATGCCCTTCGGCACATAAGAACTGACAAGTGGGCATAGATGTCTGACATCTGTGAGGCCTACAAAACTGAGGAATCAACTAAGATAGTGAGTGGCAATGACATAATCAGTGTAACCATCCCACTTCTGTGTCTACACAAACACTCGCTACTCACAAATAAAGAGGAAGCTTTGCTTGGGAACCAGGTTAAGATAGAGAATTAAAGTACACAAGTTGCTATGTGCTTGCATATCCTGACTCCTTGCCCTAGTAAGGTTGCCGTTTAGGCATTTGGACACTGAGGCTTTTCGCAACCTTATGGCGGCAGCCATCCCACGGTACTTGGTCCTCAGCCACCACTATATTTGCTGGTATGCAGTCCCCGCCTTACATCACTATGTATCCAATAACATCATCCATGCCCTGACCAACGCAGTTAGGTTGCAGCAGCAGTATACTTAAAGAAGCACAGAAAAGCAATATAACCTGCCTATATGCATCTAATCAAAACTATCCCTTCTCCATCAGCTTTCCCTACACTAATTGTAGCTAAGAATGGTATTATTAGAGGATGATAGAATAGATTTTAATTATCCCTGAAATGGACTTTTGGGTTAATGTAACAGTAGAAAGGAATGTGTGGTAATAATCACTTCCTAGATGCCTCTAATACACTATTCCTTCTCCACGAGCTCTCCCTACATTATGGCTAATAGTAGTATTATTAGAAAATAATATAGATTTTAATTAGCCCTAAAAAGGACTTTTGGGTTAATGTAGTGTCGCCCCAAGGGATGTCGCTCCAGCTTCAGGGACGCCACAGGACCTTCTTCTGTATATACAGTATGGCAACAGGTAAGTTAGTTTTTATTATCGTGACGCCACTCACGGTTTGCGGTCAGGGATATGGGTGACCGCCACTGCAGATTTAACGAACGTCTGGGGCTGATGGGGTCTGCAGTTGGATGGTGTGGCCTCCTGTGAGTGAGCCTGGCCCCAGGGGCTC
Source organism: Anomaloglossus baeobatrachus (assembly GCF_048569485.1). Lineage (NCBI taxonomy): Eukaryota > Metazoa > Chordata > Amphibia > Anura > Aromobatidae > Anomaloglossus > Anomaloglossus baeobatrachus. The sequence goes on along the minus strand of NC_134355.1, from coordinate 76,028,036 downwards.
GGGTGTGTATAGTAGCGGGTCTCAGAATAATTCAGGCAGAGTCCAAAAGTCTTTAACTGGTTTTTACTCACTCTCATGTTATTGTGAGTTCACCCAGGTGATACTGCAATAAACCAGGTAGAACCAGGTATCCTTTGGGCCAGTCTGAGGGTAACAGGTAGCTCGCCTTCCTAGTACTTCTGTTTTCGGATAACCCCCTGACTTGAAGTACCGTGGGGGTCTATCCAGGGAGTCGCTACTGCATTTTCTCCCTTTTTGGACTGTTTGCCGGCAGCGTGGACCAGGTGAGATGGCTTCTGGCTCTGTCTCCTTATGGGTCCCTACATTGCTGCTGAGGCTCAGACTCTGTAGGTTGGTGAGCTACTTGTAGTTACCCTCACCGGCAGGTTTAGCAGATAGTTACACTGGAGTCTGCTCTAGGGACCTGTACCCTGTGTGTGCCTAGTCACTAGGGGCACCTCTTTTCTCTGACTACCTGGGACCGTTCTCCCCTGCCAACTGTCACTACACCACGCAGGGTCTGACTAGTGGCAGCGCGCGAGTCCACCTCGCGACTGTCGCGCTCCACTACCAGACTGGCTCTCCTCTCTTTCCTTACAACCTCAGCACCTTAGCTCCCAGCCCCTCCACTCCACCTCTTGAAAAGAATTGAAGGCTAGCCCTCCCATGGAGACTACCCAAGGGTCCCCTCTAAAGGTGTTGGAGACCTGGTTGCTATGTGTCTGTGCATACACACCTCATTCTGGCCTTTAGGATTACCTGGAAGTACTGTTCCAGCATGGGTGCAGTACTCAGTGTTGCCTGACCAGGTCAGGGGTGCCACAGTAGCAACAGCAAGTTCTGTAAGGCTAGATTCCCTGCCTACATGCGTTTAATACACTATCCCTTCTCCAAAGGTTTGCCCTACACTAAATGCAGATAAAAGCAGTATTATTATAGAGTAGAATAGATTTTTACATAGCAGCAGCAAGGTCTGTAAGGCTAGAATCACTGCCTACAAATCTCTAATACACTATCTTTTCTCCAGCAGCTCCTACTACACTAATTGCAGCAAAAGCAGTATTATTAGAGAAGAGAATAGATTTGAATTAGCCCTGAAAAGGACTTTTCATTTAATGCAGCAAAAGTAAGGCCTGTAAGGCTATAATCCCTGCCTACATGCCACTAATACACTATCCCGTCTCCAGCAGCTTACCCTACACTAAATACAGATAAGAGCGTTTTTATTATAGATAAAATTTGCATGATTTTTTTGTATACAGTTGCGATGCAGACCTACAGTTTGCATCTCCTTTGTAACAAACCCAGTGAAGAATAATCCTTTTTCAATTTTCCTTTCTATTTAATAAAGATAAAATGACTTCAGGAGCAGACTACGGAAGAGCTTGTTTGTTGTCTGTTACTACAGCGATGTGTAGGCTGCATAGCAGCTGTAAACACAATTTTTTTATTGACTAATTTAGGAAAAGTGGCTGTGTTTTGACAATAGCTACAGAGGAATAATAATAATGACATTTCACTGCAAAGGTGGACTTGTCTTTTCTATCAGAGATTTGCAACTACACAAAAGTGAAGATCAGTAAGTGCAATTTTAGAGGATTTTCTATTCTATTTTACTTGGTAGCGAGTTGTGGTAGGATGTGGGGAAAAGATGTAAATCTTTGCAATGGTGTTCCTAGGGTGTTGTCATTGTCTGAGGGTGGACATTACTCTTTATATTAAAGTTAGCACTACAGGACAATATAGGATTGATTGCATACTTAAGGGCCATTTACTGCAACATCGCTAATGATATATCGTCGGGGTCAAGGTGTTTCTGACGCACATCCAGCGCCATTAGCGACATCGCAGCATGTGACAGGCAGGAGTGACCTTAAATGATCGCAAAAGAGACAAAAATCGTTGGTATAAGCAGCAGCTGCAAAAGCAAACAAGATTCTAGGGTGTATAAAAAGAGAGATTAGATCCCGCGATCCCAACATATTATTACCCCTCTATAAATCACTTGTAAGGCCACATCTGGAATATGGGATCCAGTTTTGGACTCCACATTTTAAAAAGGACATTCAGAAGTTAGAGTCAGTTCAAAGGCGGCAACTAGACTATTACAAGGAATGGAGGCCTCACATATGATGAGAGGTGAAGAAGTTAGATATGTTTAGCTTAGAAAAAAGACGTCTCAGAGGAGATTTAGGGATAATGAAGAAAAAAAAATCACGGTATCGGCTGCGCTGCTAGGAAAGTTCGTAGAGATGATAATATTATTCCAGAAATTTTTATTTGCAAAAATAAAAGCCACAACGCGTTTCGGGGATAAAAGCTCCCCCTTCCTCAGGTAGCAGCAATCATATGAAGTGATATACCTTATATACATAAATTTAGAGGTCCCCACACCCCTTAACCAAATTAGCATATGGATCATGACGATCAATTAACAGGGTTTTTCAGGGACCTCGCCTCACAGAAATCAATTATACATATTCATATTTGACAACAATGTTCAATGAAACACAGGTATGTTTTTATCTGAAGTTGGTTGTGACACACTCATCACTATAAAATTGGATAAAACAAATGTTTTGAAGTAATATTATCATCTCTACGAACTTTCCTAGCAGCGCAGCCGATACCGTGATTTTTTTTCTTCATTATCCCTAAATCTCCCATCTCCTTGTTGGAGCTCACGGGGCTGCTGCAGCTAACCCAAGATCTGCCTGAATGTGCCTGAATCTATCTACGCTTCTGAAGGGCCGGTGAGTCACCGGCATCGGGTCTACGGGTCCGTCCATCCCAGAGGAGGAGCTGCAGCCTAGCGCTGGTCTGGCGGCTGTGCTCTCCACGTGGGTTATCGATCGCGTGAGCGGCCGCCCGAGCTGGAATTCTTGCGGGCTGGAGAGGACGAGATCCCCGCTGATGCCATAGGGGTACACCCTGGATTTCCCTTCGGCTGGTTCCCCAGTGTTGTACCTGATGGCCATCACACTGCATTTACAATATTTTTATCATTTGGTTTTACACAGGAGCGCGCTTTTCTTTTTGTCTCAGAGGAGATCTGATTTATATGTATAAATACATGTGTGGTCAATATAAAGGACTGGCACATGACTTATTTCTTCCAAAGACAATACTAAGGACCAGGGGGCACTCACTGCGAGTGGAAGAAAAGCGATTCCGACAGCTAAATAGGAAAGGGTTCTTTACAGTTAGAGCAGTCAGACTGTGGAATACCCTACCACAAGAGGTAGTAATGGCAGATACTATAACAGCTTTCAAAAAAGGGCTGGATGATTTCCTCAGTATACACAACATTGTTGGTTATAAATGACTTAGTGACCAAATGTAGAACTGGTGGAGGAAGGTTGAACTAGATGGACCTAGGTCTTTTTTCAACCTTAGTAACTATGTAAATATGAGAGATCGTTCATTTACCAAAAATCATTGTCTCGTACGTAGCGATGTTGTTCGTCGTTCCTGTGGCATCACACATTGCTATGTGTGACACCGCAGGAGCGACGATCATCTCCTTACCTCCGTCCACCAGCAATGAGGAAGGAAGAAGGTGCACGGCATGTTCCGGCCGCTCATCTCCGCCCCTCCTCTGCTATTGGGCGGCCGCTTAGTGACGTCACTGTGACGCCGGACGCACCTCCCCCTTGAAGGAGGGATTGTTCGGCAGGCCCAGTGACGTCGCAGAACAGGTATGTGTGTGACACTGCCGTAGCGATAACGTTCGCTACGGTAGCGATCACTACATATCGCACCAACGACGGGGGTGGGTGCTAACGCTTGCGACATTGCTAGCAATCGCTAGCAATGTCGCAGCGTGTAAAGCCCCCTTTACAGGAAAAATACACAACAGTTGTAGTGACACATGCTTGCTCGGCGCAGGCATAGCAGGTCAGCAGTATCATGATGTCACAATGTGCACCATGACTTCCCCATCACCCAGAAGTCCACCACTGTGGGAGTGGACCAAACATTTCAATACAATTCTCAGGGGATCAGAAGATTTGGCGAGGCCAGACAGGTGTCAGTGAGTAGTGTAGGGTCCAGATATGTGAGCTTTGGGGTGCGTATAATTTTTTTTTATTATTTTAATGGACCGTTATGGGTCAGAAAAATGGCAGCTACATGGAAGCGAATTACAAAACAAATCTCATTTTTGGCGAATGCGGATTTATGTAACATTCAAGTAGAACTTATTTCCACTTGAATGTATTTATTCATCTCTAGACATATTTAAACAAATCAGACAAGATACCCACAATATTGTATCGTATCTACCTACATATACCTATGCTGTATATCATCGCCACTATGGAGGATAAGGGTTAATTCACAGTAACTGTGATAAGCAAAGTACAGCTCTTGACAGCAATCTCACATTTCTCATGGTAACGTTTTGAAATACCCATCAGTGTCAACCACGACTGCATGAGGTTTCACTACTTCTGTAAATAAGCCCGACCAATGCTAAGAAAAATGTCAGAAAATTCTCAAAAGATTGAAGTAACATTTCGGCACCTTGTCATTTCAGAAGCAAGGTTTAATGCTGCGCATAATTCAAGGGTGCGCCTATATACAAGTATTCTTTATACAAGCAGGCAGAGGTTTCTCCTTGTAATATTGCAGATCATATTTTATTATATGCTACAGTAATAGCTTGAAATGTGTAGTTATAAGAACGCTTTCATGCTGTGGTTAACAGACTGATAGAGCAGTGAAACTTGTCTAATTTTATTTCATAAAAAAGAGATAAATATTTATCATAAATAATGTGTACAATATAATGTTTCTATTAATTGATATTAAAAAGGCCTGCCAGAGTCTGAATTGCCAGCCAGACTCTCCAAACTATCCATTTCTGATAGGGATTGCTCATACCACCATATTTTTGGTCTAAGGCGGGCTTTGCACGTTGCGACATCGCAAGCCGATGCTGCGATGTCGCACGCGATAGTCCCCACCCCCGTCGCAGGTACGATATCTTGTGATAGCTGGCGTAGCGAAAATTATCGCTACGCCAGCTTCACATGCACTCACCTGCCCTGCGACCGTCGCTCTGGCCGGCGACCCGCCTCCTTCCTAAGGGGACGGGCCGTGCGGCGTCACAGCGACGTCACACGGCAGGCGGCCAATAGCGGCGGAGGGGCGGAGATGAGCGGGACGTAAACATCCCGCCCACCTCCTTTCTTCCGCATAGCAGGTGGAGGCAGGTAGGGAGGAGATGTTCCTCGCTCCTGCGGCTTCACACACAGCGATGTGTGCTGCCGCAGGAACGAGGAACAACATCGTATTTCCTATTGGTGCGACATTATGAAAATGTCCGACGCCACACAGATCACCGATTTACAATGTTTTTGTGATCGTTTATCGGCACATCTAGACTTTACACGTTGCGACGTTGTTACCGGCGCCGGATGTGCGTCACTTTCGATTTGACCGCGACGATATCGCAGTAGCGATGTTGCACCGTGCAAAGTACACCTAAGTGGGATCCAAAAAGACATTTGCCCACGCTAGGACAAATGTTCTTCTATTAGGCGGTGCAGAAGTCTGATTGTCTTTTTTAGACCGAGTCTATCCAGGAAAAAAAAATGCATCATGCCCGAATTGCCTCTGTAAATCAGATTGCATAGGACGTAGTGGAAGAAACGGGACTTCAGCCGCGCTATCACCACATCAGAACGTATTATAAATGTATGTCTTTATTCTTTTATGCACAGGTCAACGCGTTTCAGGAGTCACAGCTCCCTTCATCAGGGCAACAGGCAAAAACATAAATGAAATGCTCTCTATAAGGACAGGTCGAATTATATACATACTCCAGTGACGTCACAAGACAGCCCACCTTTCAAATCTTGGCGAGATCCTTCACAGTTGAATAAAAACAGTGTGCAAAATATGGCAAAAATCTTCAAAATATAGAAAATCGGATTGTATTTCGCCATGCAAGTCAATAGGTCCTATGATAAAAATTGGACTGCATTCAGATGACATTCGAGTGCAATCCGATTTGCGAAGACTGACAGAAAGGAGAAAATCTTCTCTACATTCGAGAAAATCGGATCATACTCTGATCATGCTCTGATTAAACTCTGATCAAAGTCTGATCAGAGTGCGATTAGCATAATGGATCTGATTTTCTCATATTACAACAAGTACGGTTGTATGGTTGTCTAACTCAAGCCATAGAAAAATAGAGAAAATGTGCACAAGTGTTGGGTATTGGGTTTTATCTTCTGCTTTCCGTTACTTCTGTGCAGTGCTTTCTCTAGCACAATGGTCTCAAACTCAACTGGGTATATGGGCCGCAAATAGAGAAAAAATTTACTTGGGGGTCACATTCTTTGCAGGACAAAGTGACATTTTTAGTAATCCCATATATTTTTCTCTATACACCTTTGGATCACGTTTTTTTTAATTTATCGCTTTTATTTAAAAAAAAAATCAAATGGTATTCATAGTATTGGTTATGGTACTGCTTTATAGCTTGAATCGTTATGGATGTTGCACTTTTTTGTTCATCTTAGTTGATATATAAAAAAGCATTTTTAGTAAAAAAAAAATTCCATGTTTTATTTAGAAATTTTACACCAAGCAGCTCAGTAAGTGAGCTGCTGAAATCAGGATCTCTGCCCCTACAACATGCTGCTCTGAGACTGGGTGGAAAAAACCTGGTGACAGATTCCACACTCCAAAGACGTACTGATAGGGAACATAGATCATGAGCCTCAATGAGGACAGGGATAATGATGATTGTAAAGTGGTGGAGAATTAATGATGCTTTATAATTGAGCAAATAAATACATATTGACTCTCTCTCTCTCTCTCTCTATATATATATATATATATATATATGTATTGGCAACACTATTCCCACTGGGGCTCACACAATCCAAAGTCCCTATCCCTATGGTTTTTAGAGTGTGGGAAGAAACCAGAGGAAACCCACACAAACACGGGAAGAACATAAAAACTCCTTGCAGATGTTTTCCTTGGTGGGATTTGAACAAAGGACCCCAGCGCTGCAAGACTGCAATGCTAACCACTGAGCCAATGCAATACGATAGACCTGTTAACCAGATTACTTGTTTCTGGATAAAAGCTAATGTGCATGTGACACCCTGGCAAAACCAGGTACTCACAAATAGGCCCCTGCATAACACCTTCCCTCACTGCGAAACACACAGCCGACCATTAAACCCTAGTCACCCACCTTAGGAAAAGATAGACACACCAGTGGTCGTGACCAGCCGGTTGGGACACACCCATCCAGGGGTCCAGACAGCTCGGGGGCGGGAAAACAAGCAGTTCAGTCTTGGAGTTCAAGGACAGAGGAGTGTGGAGTGGAGGTCAGGCCTGTGTGTTAGGCCTGAAGGTGACTGACAGGTGCCAGGGTAGGAGCCCTGGTGCCTTGGCTAGGAGGCAGACAATGGTCTCTGTCAGCAGGAGATGGGAAGACGGCTCGGTGGAACCAAAGTGGACTGGGCCAGGGTTGTAGCCCGCCGGTACCGACACGGGGAACCGACCCGGAAATTGTAGCACAAAACGGGGGTACTCGGACCCTGAAGCCAGGACCAGAACCTACTGGAGCTGGTTAATTAACCGAATGAGGCCAGGACTAGAGGTCCTGTCCCACCCAAATCCCTCATAGAAGACAACAGCCCACCGATTAGGGATAAGAGGTCACTGCCAGGGCACATAGATCCCACGGGCCGGTGTCTGCAGGCACGGCTCCTTAGGCCACATCTAGCTAGGAGCGGACTCCTACGTTTCATTCTGGGAAGTCTTTTCTACTTAAACAGTGCAGGAAAAGGATAGAGACCACCAGCCGAGTGGGGGATCCCGAACGCAACGGCCACAGCACCAGAGCCATCGGGTCCCGGGGCCACCATCCCTGCCCACGGAGGGATTAACATCTTGCAGCACAACATCTCCCCCGGGTTACCCGTAACAGCAGCGGTGGTGTCCCACCTCACCACACACCGTGGGTGGTGTCACGAACCTATTATGGCCTAGCCCGTACATCTACATCCCCCATTTTATTCGGCGTGTCCGCGAGACCCCCGGGTCTGGAGAACCTCGAGCCACCACCCCTGAAGGTCCTGATCAGAGCAGCGACGGCTGCTGGCACGGGGGGGCACACCCCAAAACTTGGCGTCACGAACAGGATACTTACCCATCCACTTATCTTGTGAACTTGTGGAAGTGCGCCTTGTATTGGACAGTCAGCGGTGATCCGTTGCAAAATTTTCAGAAGTCACCATCTTGCCACCATTTTTGGGCGCGAAAATACAGCCCAGCGTCTTCTTCCCCGCGAAAAGGGCACGAAAGCCAAAGCCCCGTCCCCTGGGAACGCGGCCGGAAAGCGAGGTTGGAAGTCACAAAAACGAAACTTACAGGCCTGAAAGAGGAGTGCCAGAAAAAGACCAAGGGGGAGAAGTGGGAGGATGTCTGCCCCCAGACCTGATGCCGGCCCCACGCCAACCGCTGGAGCGGTGGCGCCCCGAGGCAGAGTGCAGATCCCCGTGGAGGAACGCGACTCATATCGCCTACCGATGGGGACAGCTGCCTGGCTGAAGCGGGAGCTGGCGAGGTTCTGTGTCCCTGCAGCAGGTGCTAGAGTGGAAGGCAGAGGTCCGGTGGATGGTGGCCGTGCTGTGGGCCCGCGAGAGCCGAGCTACTCGCACAGTGTCACGGCAGGAGAAAGGTACCCAGACCGTTTCGTCCACGCTGATCCGCCCGGAGCTGGAGCCTGTTCCTTACATGATGGGAGAGTGCCGGCCGGCACTGCTCCCAGGAGCAGCAGCATCACCTGCTATACCACCTCTGTTCCCGATGGAGGTTTAGAGTTCCGGGATGCATTGTAGCTGGTCCCAGAAGGCTGGCCTCCGGGCATTCAGTGAGTCATATGGGCCCATGCAGCAGTGGTAGTGGTTCCCGACTATCCACAGTTCAGTTCCCCATTGGGACAGTGTGCGTTTGATATTTCCCGTTGCAGTTAAAAGTTAAAACCAAAGACAATGGCTGAGAACTTGCAGGCCAACCCATTAACTTTTTGGCCTTGTAAATAGCCCCCAGACCATCCTTTTCACCAAACCAGAGTCCCTGGTGAGGCTGATTTGAGGACGGGCCTGCGGTAGAGTAGGCCAAGGCCCTGTAACCAACGAGACTGGTGGCTAACCTCCGGGTCAGGGGTCCCCTGGATGTGGGGCCCTTGAAAGGACTGCCAGGTAAGGAACTTTTTACCCAGCCCATTTGGAGAACACCCAGACCTAGCCTGGACTTGGGCAAGGGGTGTCAACCTGTGTTTTAGTGGTGGCACCAGGGCTAGGTTGTTTTGGGTGGGTGAAGTGGAAAGGACCCAGTCTGTCCCGTCCCGGTTATGTTGTGTAATGTTTAAGCAACCTGCCTCCCGTAAGGGAAGAAATCCAAATATTCTTGAAATGTAAATATGTTATTATGCTTGTAAAATGTTTTATTCTTTTATTTTCTTGCAGTAAAAATAAACCGGTGGTGGTCGGACAGCCCGCGGACGATCTGTGTTTAACCAAGGGGGAGTGTGACGCCCTGGCAAAACCAGGTAGTCACAAATAGGCCCCTGCATAACACCTTCCCTCACTAGGAAACACACAGCCGACCATTAAACCCTAGTCACCCCCTTAGGAAAAGATAGACACACTAGTGGGCGTGACCAGGTGGTTGGGACACGCCCACCCAGGGGTCCAGACAGCCCGGGGGCGGGAAAACAAGCAGATAAGTCTTGGAGTTCAAGGACAGAGGAGTGTGGAGTGGAAGTCAGGCCTGTGTGTCAGGCCTGAAGTTGACTGACAGGTGCCAGGGTAGGAGCCCTGGTGTCTTGGCTAGAAGGCAGACGGTGGTCTCCGTCAGCAGGAGACGGGAAGATGGCTCAGTGGAACCGAGGTGGACCAGGCCAGGGTTGTAGCCCGCTGGTACCAACACGGGGAACCGACCCGGAAACCATAGCACAAAGGGGGGAACCCGGACCCTGAAGCCAGGACCAGAACCTACTGGAGCTGGTTAATTAACTGATTGAGGCCAGGAATAGAGGTCCTGTCCCAACCAAAGTCCCTCATAGAAGATAACATCCCACTGATTAGGGATAAGAGGTCACCGCCAGTGCCCATGGATCCCACGGGCCAGCGTCTGTGGGCATGGCTACTCAGGCCACATCCAGCCGGGAGTGAACTCTTACGTTTCATACCGGGAAGTCTTTTCTATTTAAACAGTGCAGGAAAAGGATAGAGACCACCAGCCGGGTGGGGGATCCCGAATGCAACCGGCCACGGTACCGGACACCACCACCTTGGTTTACCAGAGACTTGTGTGTTTTACTGAAAGTGAGTACACCAACATCCCCTGCGGTCGTCATTCCCCTTGCACCAGAGCCATCGGGTCCCGGGGCCACCATCCCTGCCCACGAAGGGGTTAACATCTTGCTGCACAACATCTCCCCCGGGTGCCCCGTAACAGCAGCGATGGTGTCCTACCTCACCACACACCGTGGGTGGCGTCATGAACCTATTACGGCCTAGCCCGTACATCTACGTCCACCATTTTATTTGGCGTGTCCGTGAGACCCCCGGGTCCGGAGATCCTAGAGCCACCACCCCTGAAGGTCCGGATCTGAGCAGAGGTGGCTGCTGGCACGGGGGCGGCACATGCATACTTTTTTCCAAGGAGATCCTTCAGGTGTATAAGTTTATCTACCCTCCACAGGGTGGAAAAAGTACTCCTTAAGTCTAGGTGCCCACGAGACTCTGTAACTGCGGATATATCCGCGGGTACGTCCACAGGTTTCCCGCAGCAGCTCCCCGGTATATACATAGCTGCAGGATTCCAGTGAAATATTTGCGGTAAACCTGTGGACATTCATGTGACTTACCTGCGGAAGTCCTGGCCTCTATCTCCATAGTGGAGGGGCGGGAATTCTGCAGGTATTTCCGCAGGAACAATTGATATGCAGTTATGTGCGGCTGCGGGATATCCACAGCATGTTCCGCAGCCGCACATACCGCAGCATAGACACAGACATTCCCCATGTCCGATAGGATAACATGGGGAGTGTCTGTACTTGCTAAAACCTGCGGATTTATCTAGAAAATCCATATAAATGCATAGGTTTTCCGTAGTAAAATCCGTGGGTACAATGTCCCGTGGGCACAGTCAGCAGATGACATATTTTCATTTTGGAGGAGACTCTGCTTCGGATAAATGTGTTAAGCTACATGGTATGTTATAGGGTTTGACATTGAATTTTTGTGTAGATACTTTTTATACTATTTAAAGGTGGAACTACAGAATGATTTTCTTAACCCAAAAGAAAAAATTGTTTAAAAAAAAATGAGAATCCTCAGTGCTTGATACTTTTTAATGTCTAACTGAAAAGATGGTAATAATAGCAAGCTTTCAAGACTACTCAGGTCTCTTCATCAGGCATGGTTTCTTAACCCATAAAAAGAGCTAATTTGCATACTCTCTACAACAAAAACACATAAGTTAATTTACATTCTACAAAATCAACTTTTATGCATGTTTCAGATTAAAAATGACATGATTGGCGTCACCGGGTACCGACCTGAATAATATCAGAGATTTTTATAAGAATCACAGTGTCTAATACTCGTATAGGTTTTGGCAGAATTAATCTCAAATTACATCAAATTCTACTGTAGCAATAATACAAGATCCTCTGACATTATATATTGTGTTAGAGGCCAAAAAGACCAAAAATATCATCATTTTTCATTGCTATGTCAATAGTGAGAAACTGTGATTGAATTATTAGCGCAGTCATTAGTCTGACTGATGGGTGAATTCCTGGAATGAAACTATGTAACAATATTCTATACAAAGTAACTGAGCGTAAATATATCATTTGTCTTAATTGCCTGATTTATATCCACCATGTACAAAGTTGCCAATTTGGACCTGACTTATGAATTTTCATAACCATAGGATAGTAACACAAATTAGCAAGTATAATTGATAAATCGTTGACGGTCCGGCATTTGACAGCTCCCTATATGAATGACGGAAGAGACGTATTTACTTGCCACCTCGCTTGTCGAGAGGAGTTTTTGGCTATAAAGGCATTTTCCGTTGTAAGCTCTGATTAAATCAGCGTTCATTCTTAGCACTTCTGTTTTGTCCATCACGCCGGTTTCTTATTCTTGATTTTGACCTGTATTTTTTCCGACTCAGGCAAAGGCAGGTTAAAACGTAATAAGAACCAGATGGACATTGTGCAGAAAATGTCCAAATGGGTATGAGAATGTAAGGAGCTGTCAGGCATGGAGAGAAGCTGGAATTCTTCAGCAATAAAATGGGATTTATCACCACTCTACCACAGTCATTGCCGACAACCATTTACCTTGACAGCATCTCCAATCCAATAGGCCACTCCAACACTGATTTTTTTTTCCTTCCGAGTGATGATTGGTATTTGTTCTAAGGCACAAATAGCCTGCACTAAAGGTGAAGCATTAGGCCAAAGTCCTGTATTCCCCACTGAGGCAAATGAACCTGCTAAGATATGTTCTTACCACAATAGCTGTGTAATTGAAACCAGAGTGTGGGTGAATTTGATAAATTGCTTGACCTTCAAGGAATGTTCAGGTCATGGATTTTTGTAGACCATTTTCCATTTTTGTTTTTTTTTTATAAATTATATTAACTAAAAGAAGAACCTATTTTGTAATAGAAATTTGGATTGGGTGTTAGACCTAAAGTGTAGGTTGCACTCTTACCGGGTCATTAGGAGAGAGTAGATTTAATATTACATGTAGGCTACGCGAGACACCTTGTAATTCACTGCACGCTATTGTATCGTTTCGCTTATAGAGGAGCATTGAAGAGTCATTTAGTTAATTTGACCTATAGAATCGCTCTGGGGTCATGAATGAAAAAGGACTAAGAAAGTGACAGTGGAAATTAGAATTGTGAACAATATGTCTTAAGAAATGAGTTCCCTTATATTGAAGGTACCGATGGTTAATTTTTTTTAGGTTTTACACATTGAAATTTATTAAAAAAAAAATGAATGTGTGACTACAAAGGGAAAAGAATAAATATATTTACCGATATACCATTTTTTTTGTTTTTTCATGATAACTTTTTAATTTAGGGTGCTTTGATGGAAAAATGTCACCATTTTAAAGCATTGCAACGATATTTTTCAATACCTACATTATATAAAATCCATTGATGTAGTAAAACCATTTTCTTAAAGGGAATCTGTCACCCTTTTGCTTTTTTTGATCTATTAATATGGGCATACAGGTGACATAAATAAGAAATTAGTCATACCTGTCTGCCACATGGATGGGAGGTCGTTTAGAAAAAATCCTCTTTTATATCTTCTATCTTCTGGTCTATGGGCGTGTGTGGCCCAAAAGATAAACCTGCCTCCAGTCTTCATAATAAAGGATTCTTTCTCCTCTTCTCTTCAGAGTTCCTGTGATGTCAGGCGTGTAGCCAGAAATCCCGAGCCTGTGCATTCTGCCTGCCATCTCTCCCCTGCACTGTGAAGAAGGAGGACTCTCTGAAGCTGGTGCCCACAGAAGAGTGGAATAGTCCAGGGAGGGACAAGAGGCAGAATGCGCATGTGCGAGATTTCTGGCGGGGTAGCTGACTTCACGGGGCAACAGGGAAGAGAATGTAACAACCATACTGACTTACGTGTGCTATCCTGACCCCCATCTTTGGGGTTGTCGGTTCTCTCACCTGTTCGGCCATCCTGCGGTGGCTGCCCTGTACCCGGTCCATTCTGCTGTCTCCCAGAGCCTATGTACACCTCACAGGCTTCCTGGTTCTGCCTGAAGGGTTCAGCTGAGAGATTTCAGGTATTTAAAGCCCCTTCCCCTTAAGGAAGGTGCCTGGGCAATAAGTTACTTAGTTTGCTAGTTCTCAGGTCCCTTAGTGCTGCTGCTGTCATTGTGGTGAGTGCTGCTGACATCTATATTTCAGTGCTATGCCAGTCTGCTGATCTGCTGCCGCCACTACCATCCATGCTAGTGTCACGGGTGGTGAGGACGCCGCTGCTGCGCTCGCTAATGCTTGGGTCCAGCGCTGCTGCGACAGCTGCTCGGTGGCTCGAGCGGTGGGCCAGATCCGGGGACTCGAGCGGTGCTCCTCGCCCGTGAGTGAAAAGGGTGGTTGGTTTGAGGGATTTAGTCTGTGACGCCACCCACGGGTTGTGGTGAAGATGGGCAGCACCGCTGCTGGTGACGGGGATCCCGGGAGCGATGGTAGGGAGCAGCTGGGATGTTGTTTTCCCCCTCCGTGGGCAGGGGTAGGTGGTCCCGGGGCCCGGTGGTGTGACGGGGAGGCAGGGTTGGTGAGGTGCAGGGTTGCAGGGACAGCGCGGCGCGGTGCCGGATGGCACGGGTGTACTCACTCAGTAAGAGATGCACAAAGTCCTTGTTAAACCAAACGGCTGGATGGATGGGTCCTGCAGCCAGCTGCAGTGTCTCTCCCTGGACAGGTGATGGCGGCTGTCTTTCCCTGCACCTTTGTGTACTGTTTGACTACGATGGGTCCCCAACGGTAGTCCGCTCACCAGTGTATGGATGCCGGAGGAGCCCGTTTGCCCGCAGGCGCTGGCCCTTGGGTCTCTAGCCTTAGGCGGTAGCTGTATACCCTCACGGTGAAGACGGTTGCCTTCTAACGGGTCTTTGGCTGTTAGGAAACCCCTGGGGTTCCTGTCACACTCGGATTTGACTGTTGACGGCGACTCCAAGCCTAGTCGGGGTCCGATGGCCCTGCCTGTGTGTGCTGGCTTCACTTCGCTCCCCGGTCGGTACCGGCGGGCCACCGCTCAACCCCGGTCCTACAGTTCCGCGTTGATTCACCACTCCTGCAGACGGCCACCACCGTCTGCCAACCTTGTTGTCAGTGCCTGGGCCACAAACCCAGACACTCTCCACTTTACTCCTCTCACTTCAACCTCCAGGACAAATCTGTCTCTTTTTCCCGCCTCCAGGCCTGTGAACTCCTCGGTGGGTGGGGCCAACCGCTTGGCTCCGCCCCACCTGGTGTGGACATCAGACCCTGGAGGGAGGCAACAAGGATTTTGTGTTTGGCTAATGTTACTGTCTAGTGGGGGTGGGGGTGTGTGTGTGCTACCTGTGACGACCTGGCTAGTCCAGGGCGCCACACTAGCGGGCTAGAATGATACCTGCCACAGCAAGTATCACGCTGATTGCTGCTGCCATATCTACCCATCT
Source organism: Anomaloglossus baeobatrachus (assembly GCF_048569485.1). Lineage (NCBI taxonomy): Eukaryota > Metazoa > Chordata > Amphibia > Anura > Aromobatidae > Anomaloglossus > Anomaloglossus baeobatrachus. Next base: position 76,012,785 of record NC_134355.1, on the reverse strand, counting down.
ATCCCAGATGAATCCACTGCTCTGCCTGCTGCTGTTGTTACTACTAGAGACAGTACTGTGTCCATGGCGCAGCTTCCAGGGTACCTCAGAACCCCTGGGGCTGCTTTCTGCCAGCTGCTTACCAGTGTGTGTACCTACTGCCACCTCTGGTGTTAGTAATGAAGACTCGGCGGTCGGACCAGTTCACTCCCAAAGGCAAGTGAACGGTACCTTCGGTCATCTGGACCCACTAGTACAGTCCTCACCCTGCGAACATAAGATCCTATATAATGAAGACTGGAGGCAAGCTTATCTTCCGGGCAGCACGCACCCCATACTCTGGAAGATACAAGACATAAAAGAGAATTTTTTCCAAATGACCCATCATCCTGGAGGCCTACAGGTACAGCTAATTTTACTTTTATGCCTACTGTACGTCAATATTAATAGCTAAAAAATGCAAAAGGTTGACAGATGCCCTTTAAACGTATTTGCTGCATTTCACAATTTGATGCATGATTCTCTTATTTTCTGTTTCTATTTAGTTATACAATATTACGACAAAATATACAGGGGTGAACATCAAACCCCAAAGTTACATCATCAAAGTTGCACTTAATGCTCTTATGTTTGATGGGTCTCACGTAAGGGAAACCCCCTATATGACATTCATATAGCACTTAGCCTAAAAACTAATCTAGGGAAGTGAGTGGGTTAAAGCCACCATGTCTACTGTTTAAGAACATTAAAGCGGTTAAAAAAAACCTTTCCCCAGGTAAAAAGTGACACGTTTTTTCTTTTTTTTAAGCTCTTTTCCTGAGTATGTCATTTTTTTAAACAAATGTGCCATTTGCTTTCCAGAGATATGAGCCTTTTTATTTAGTGCACATTTTTATGATCATTACCAAAGGGGCGTTGCTCACAGGGTAATTATGCAGAGCAGCCTAAAGACACGCCCCCGAGGATCCTATCAGTCACGTCTTATTGACAAAGAAAATAAAATTTAGCACTAAATAAAAATTCTTTGTATATGGAACTATATGTTTCATATGAATCATCAAGGGAGAAGCAGAAATAAAACTAGAGCGTAAATTGGCCACATTCTACCCAGTTGCAAGTCCTCATTAAAGACGGATATTGTCACATAATTTATTGCTTATTAAAAGTTGCAGTTATTCTTGCGATACTAATACTTTTGCTATTATACTAATTATAATAATGCTTTTGTTTACTGCACATTGCCAAGGAGGTAGGCCACCGCTGCTGTCTAGCTTGTAAACACTGTGCTGAATGAAGCTGGCCAGGATCAAGAAGTACTAGCATGTTTCAATAATCCTAGTCAGCACAACAACAGTGCTTACAAGCTCAACACAAAAAAGTTTGCAAGCAATACACATGGTTCAATGATTAAGGACATGCATCCAAAACACGTTAGCATATGGAAAAATGTTCTTTCAGCTCAATTGTCATCCAACGCCATATAATGTTCCAGGGTGCTCGTGGTCTGCCGGCTAGTCCACACCGGCATAGCAGAGATTGGAAGAAAGTGATTTGGACCCGCACCAATTCCATAAAAAAAATCTTTGATCCTTTATTGAAGAATTTTTAAAATTCAGCCAAAAAGCACACTGTACAGGAATAACTTTACAGGGTAAACTTTACGCGTTTTGGACTAAACATAAAAGCAAAGGAGTCCTTAATCATAAGTTACCTGTATGAGGCCAAAGACCGGGTATATATGAGTCCAAAACGTGTTTGCAAGGTATTTTCACACATTTTTAATAATGGGGGTGATATGGCTGCTTTTGTCATTTATATATTTGTTTGTTCAAAAAATCATTGGATTTTAAGGGAATCTCCTGCTATTTTTTTCTGTGTTTCCTGGTGAACCGGAAGATAGAGGTTTCCCTCTATTTTTTTCCCCTCTACACATGTACTGCTGTCCATCTATGGTGGTTAGCTATAAACAAAAGAAAAGGGTTAATATCTTATTAATGGCTGTAAATTTTAATAAGCAGTAAATTGCAAAAAAACAAACTATAGGAGTAATTCTTTTATATGTACATCCATGCTGGTCTAGGACATGGAAGGAGTTAATGGTTATATCTCATGATCTTGCTATTCATGCAGAGAGAGTATCAGGATGGGTAATGATTAGCAATGAGCGGAAGTTTGGTTTGATGGGTTCAACTGGACTATAGATAAAGTTTGGTTCGGGAGTCAGGCTTAGCCTGAACCCCACTGGAAGTCACTGATTAAGCAATTAGGCTCTCCACCAACATACAGGCAGCCATAATGTCAAGGGGTATTTATGACAGAATAGGGGCTCCCAAGCTGGCCTTCAGACCCGAGACCCTGTGCTGTCCTTTATCTCGGAGGTAGGTTGATGTGGTGGTCCTTCATCCACATATTGATTGACCTAGCTGTGTGGCATGGCACAATGTCCTGCTGGAAAAAAAAATCCTCAGAGTTGGGTTACATTGCCTGAGCAGAAAGAAGCAATGGTTTTTCTAAGGTAACCTTGTATGCGGCTTGATTCATACATCCTTCGCAAAGTTTAATCTGCCCAATTTCTAGAGTAAGGTAATCTTGTCTGATGAGTCTAATTTTCAGCTTTGCTCAACACCTGGTCATCTAATGGTTAGACGGAGACCTGGAGAGGCGTGCAAGCCACAGTGTCTTGCACCCACTGTGAAATTTGGTGGAGGATCGGTGATGATCTGAAGATGCTTCAGAAAGGCTGGAATTGGGCAGATTAAACTTTGCAAAGGACGTATGACTCAAGCCGCATACAAGATTATCCTGAAAAACAGTTGCTTCTCTCTGCTCAGGAAATGTTCCCCAATTCTGAGGACTGGTTTTTCCAGCAGGACAATGCGCCATGCTACACAGCTAGGTCAATCGATGTATGGATGAAGGACCACCACATCAAAACCCTGTCATGGCTAGCCCAATCTCCAGAATTGAACCCCATTGAAAACCTCTGGAATGTAATCAAGAAGAAGATGGATAGTCACAAGCGATCAAACAAAGAAGAACTGCTTAAATTTTTGCACCAGAAGTGGCATAAGGTCACCCAAAAGTAGTGTGAAAGACTGGTGGAAAGCAGCCAAGACACATGAAAGCTGTGATTAAAAATCATGGTTATTCCACAAAATATTGATTTCTGAATCTTCCTGAGTTATAACATTATTTGTATTGTTGTTTCAAAATGTTTATGAATTTGTTTTCTTTGCATTATTTGAGGTCTGAAAGCAATGCATTGTTTTGTTATTTTGACTAATGTCAAAATTTATTGCTTGGAAATTCGGAGACGTTGTTACTAGTTTATAGAATAAAAGAATAATTTACATTTCACTCAAAAATATACCTATAAAGACAAAAATCAGAAAAACTGAAAAATTTGGAGTGGTCTCTTAATTTTTGCCAGAGCTGTATATTGAAGTTGTGTGCTACACAACTAAATCTTGTGAGCACGCACCCCCTGTTTGTTCTGAATACTCTCTGGAAGAAATCAAATATAATAATGTGAAGAAAAAAAATCTCCAAAGTTCCCTTTAATACAGCACAACTATATAAGGCAATATTACGCATTTTTCTGAATTTCTAAACTCATTTTCTGAAACCAGTTATTAGAGTCCCACACTTCTAGTTCAATAAATGGCCACTCTTCACATAGCTTTACTTACTTAACCCAATACTTAGCAGGTGAAAGAATCATTAGCACGGTAACCTATTGCTATCAAAAATGTATCATTCTACTAAATTTGCACTTTAATTGCTTGTCTGTCAGGTCACGTCTATACATCTCACATGTTAAATTGCTTCTATATAAATTCTTCAGTTTTATTTTAGTGAAGATTAGAACATTTCATAATTGATCATTTAAAAATCTGTTGAGAAAAGAGAACATCTTAATATGTAGCAGTGTCTGCTACAGTGTCAATAGGTTTGAAGTTAGTCCTTTTGTGCCAACAATCAAGACACATTTAGATATTAAGATAGAGACTTGAAAGATATACAGATGACCATAGTACTGTGTTCCTTGTCTTTAATTGTCAAAATTTTCATAATTTGTAATTGATGAAAATAGTTTTTGAGAAAAATGAAAACATTTGCATAATATAAAATATGTATATACTATAAAATTATTTCTGTCCTTTACCCATGCCAAGTACTTGCTCCAAAAAGGGTGACTCCCTACTGGAACCTACCCTCATTGTATCCCAAAATCGCTAACTTAAGGGGGCTTTACACGCTGCGACATCGCTAATGCGGAGTCGTTGGGGTCACGGAATTTGTGACGCACATCCGGTTGCATTAGCGATGCCATTGCGTGTGACACCGATAAGCGATTTTGCATCGTTGCAAAAACGTGCAAAATCGCTAATCGGCGACATGGGGGTCCGTTCTTAAAAATCGTTACTGCAGCAGTAACGAAGTTGTTACTCGTTCCTGCGGCAGCACACATTGCTGCGTGTGACACCGCAGGAACGAGGAAGCTCCCCTTACCTGCCTCCCGGCCGCTATGTAGAAGGAAGGAGGTGGGCGGGATGTTACGTCCCGCTCATCTCCGCCCCTCCGCTGCTATTGGGCGGCAGTTCAGTGACGCTTCAGTGACGTCGCTGTGATGCCACACGGACCGCCCCCTTAGAAAGGAGGCGGTTCGCCGGTCACAGCGACGTCGCCGGACAGGTAAGTATGTGTGACGGCTCTGGGCGATGTTGTGCGGCACGGACAGCGATATGCCCATGTCGCGCAACAGATGGGGTCAGGTAACCACACTAGCGATATCGGGACCGATATCGCAGTGTGTAAAGTAGCCTTTACTCATACCAATGTGTTTTGCCAGTTGATAATGATTCCTCAGGGAACAGATATAAACAAATTACAACAAAAGAAATATATAAAAGATCAAGAGGCTGTAAAAGACATACAACAGTCCACCATAACAAGTGACAATAGCAATGGCTAGATCAAAGTATGATTTTTGGTTGTGCGGTTCATGTCTTTTCTCCAGCTATGTTGTATTGCATGGTCTGTCCCCCTCTGTTGTTTTTTTTACTTGAGCCAGCGCTAATCCCATTTGGCACAAGCATTTTAAATAATTAGCAGGAGACTGAAAGGGGTTCTGCCTTTTTGCTCTCAGTTTACATAATGGGAGCTTGTGGAAGGTGAGTTGGCGAGCTCCTTCACAGGGTGCTGGTGCTGTGTGACGTCCATTCCTGTGGTGGTTTTGTGTCGATGGGGTGGTGGGGCCTGGAACCATAGGGGCTCAGCCTTGCAGCATGGTGCTATCAGGCACCAGGTCACCTGACCTGCTGGTGCTCTGTCGCTGCAGTGATGGTTGGCGCGTGGCACAGCAGAGGGTGCTGGTGCTGTGTGGCAGCCATTGGTGTGGTGGTTTTATGTCGTTGGTTCAGTGGAGCCTGGAGCCATGGGGGCTCAGCCTTGCAGCATGGTGATGTGAAGCATCAGGACCCCTGTCCTGCTGATACACTGTCGCTATGGCGGTTGGGGGTGGATTTCATAGTATTTGCAATTTTTCATTCTTCCCTTCTGTCACGGTCAAGTCTTCACTCAGCCTCTTCTGTGACATGGGAAGGGGGACTAAAAGGGGTTCAACATCACCATACCACTCAATTTCACATGCAGGGCATTTATAGGGTTAGTCTACATAGGTACAGTTGAGTCTTTGGGGAACCAGGGCCTTTTCAGTATCTATAGGGCATTATAGTTACATCCACAACCCTGCCTTCCTGATCAAAAGATGTTTCGCACCTCGGTTTAAGATCCATGGACCCTCTATGGATTCAACATATGGGTGAGACCTTTCCATTTTTACTTCTTCTTTGTCACTCACTCTGGTTTGGACAGATTATTGACCATAATAAAATATAAGTGGGTAGACTAGCCTTGGTTAGATGTCCACTGTCAGACGTTATATATTTGTCTGAGAACTTGTTGTATGTTTGGGTGACTGTCTGTTGAACCTATGCACAACACTGTGGATTTGACATTCGAATGGCTTTACCTATTATGGATACCTTTTATCTTGTTTGTTGAATTAATGATTTTATAATATTTAATAAAAGTTATATTTTAGTAAAATTCCCCTTTTGCTTTTATATACATATATATATATATATATATATATATATATATATACAATATATTTACTGAGTTAACTGGGATTTCAAGATGAACTGAGACAGAAGCATCCTCATTCCCTCTTTTGCCACACAATTTTTAAATTTTACACTTCCCCTCACTTAGGCTTTAGACTAAACACAGAACATACCCCAACCAGTCTACACACCCAACATGCTCAATGCTGCCACCACTTACCCAAAGGGCAGTAAATCCCAATGTCATGCACACATTATACTCACTGCCTGCAGGCCATGTACAGGTCACCAACACTTAAGGGCACTTTACACTCTGCGATATCGCTAGCGAGTGTACCCGCTCCCATTGGTTGTGCATCATGGGCAAATCGCTGCCCGTGGTGCACAACATCGCCAACACCCGTCACACATACTTACCTGCTTAGCGACGTCGCTGTGGTCGGCGAACCGCCTCCTTTCTAAGGGGGTGGTTCGTTCGGCGTCACACCGACGTCACTAAGCGGCCTCCCAATAGAACCAGAGGAGCGGAGATGAGCGGGACGAACATAATGCCCACCTTCTTCCTTCCTCATTGCGGGCAGCCGCAGGTACGAGGTTGTTCCTCGTTCCTGCGGTGTCACACATAGCAATGTGTGCTGCCGCAGGAATGATGGACAACCTGCGTCCTGCAACAGCAACGATAATTAGGAATGGAACGACGCGTCAAGGATCAACGATAAGGTAAGTAATTTTGATCGTTATTGGTCGTTTGTGCATTTCACATGCAACAACGTTGCTAACTAGGCCGGATATGCGTCACAATTCTGTGACCCCAACGACATCTCGTTAGTGATGTCGTTGCGTGTAAAGCGACCTTTAGTCTTTACGGAGACACCTAGGTTCTTTATGGTAACAAGATATTAAAGTTTTAGGCTTTAACATACAAAAAGTATACTGCTTCATACAGTATGTATAAAATATAGGAAAATAATAGACATACATAAAAGGTACATAAACAGTTATAAAAATGTAAAACACAGAGAAGTTCTATACTTAGCAATCCCATGTAAGAAACTCATTCCCTGTTCCCAGGGACATGGATTAAACTGTACACACATCCAATTGATGTGAGTCCCCAAATCGTGTCAAGATTAGAAAATAATCCATTTTTTTATATACAGTCCATCATTGAAAATGGGGTGGAACATTATTCTCCTCCTTCGTGGGTTTTCCCATGGGAAGATTCTTCATCACACATGCACACCACTCACTACCCCCTACAACTATGGTACCTGTTATATTACACATATAATGGAGGAGAATGCAACATATATATACCAAAAAGCATTTCAAAAAGACAAATTTTTGTTTCTAACAAAATTGAGAAAAAATACAAATAATGCAATCCAAAAAATGCATGATAAAAACATGGATGGGCATACAGACAGGGGAATGCAACACTGATAAACAATTGTCCAGTGTAAGAAAAACATTGCTGAAGGTGAATACTAGTGGAGGGTAGAGACAGAGAAAGGACCTTAATAAAATTAATTGAAGGGCGCACACATATCTAGTAATCAAGTTATCCAGTAAGGGGTTAAACTAAGTGGTGAGCCACATAATAGAAAAAGGAGGGGGCCAATCACACATACAGTCTCTATACTGTTCCTGGTATGAATAGGGGAACAAATGGCCCAAACATATCATATTATACCATAGTGTAAATAACGGCATAAACATTCGCATATTCATAGGGATATATCTATATACCATATGTCTATATCATAGATGCAAAAGAAGACTACTATATGTAAAGACCAGATCGCTGAAAAGTTACAAGACAAGCAAGAGAAAAGGCGATCAATTGGTACACAAATATATTTTTATTATCAATGATTGAAAACAGGTGAAGGGATAAAGGACAAAAAGCGAATTTACATCACCACAGATGCAAGGTAACACTATATATATAGTATGAAAAATTAGCTGGCAAACAGTGCATAGAGATATATATATTAACCCCTGTTATTGTGCAACCATCCAAGAATTACCATAGTTAGATTTACTTGGTAGATATAGCATATAACCATGTCATTGTCACATCAATAACATAGGGTCAACAATATGCATATCATACAAATGTGGATGATAATATACATATATTCATACCATTCAATACAGCTCTGTCTATATCGTGAGGTATTAATTTTTGTATGGTCAAACAGATTAATCATAAACCATATCCCAGTGTAACATACACATCACATGTGTCAGGGAATACCGCTTGCTCCATCAAAGGACCCAGCAATCACATATCAGATGTGCATACAGAAAATCACCATGGCAGATAGTGGAGTGCACATAAGACATCACCGTGCAAATATATACTAAATAGAAATATATCTTCAGAGAATTATCTACTATGAAATCACACAGATGTCTAATCGGCACTCCAGCACTTGGTTGCACTTAAATAAGGGACCAGCAATATTCCTCCATATGCACATGTGTCAGGGATCATGGATTACTCCATATGCTCATGTGTCGGGGATCCTGGATTACTCTATGGACACATGAGTCCACCACGAGGGAACTCAGAGTTCACATGTCTATGTATAAATAGGCCCCACAACACATGGAGGAGTACATAAGAAAAATCGCTACACAAATACATACTGATTGAGATATATCTCAAGGAAGCCTATCACCATACAGTCAGAGCAGATGTCTCACAGGCACTCCAGCAAATGATTTCAGTCAGATACGGGACCAATATATATCCTTATATGTCCAACGAGGACGCAGTCAGACTGCAGTACATATAACACAAAAGTGCCGAAGACACAGCCATATATCAAAAGGTACTCATGCAATGGTGCAAAGATAGAAATAAAGTGCACTGCTAACCGCGAGCCAGCATATATTACGTTACCTAGAGGATAGTGAACACTGTGATGGTAATGCCCGATGCGCATTTCGGTGTGAACCTTCGTCTGACCCATTGCATGAGTACCTTTTGATATATGGCTGTGTCTTCGGCACTTTTGTGTTATATGTACTGCAGTCTGACTGCGTCCTCGTTGGACATATAAGGATATATATTGGTCCCGTATCTGACTGAAATCATTTGCTGGAGTGCCTGTGAGACATCTGCTCTGACTGTATGGTGATAGGCTTCCTTGAGATATATCTCAATCAGTATGTATTTGTGTAGCGATTTTTCTTATGTACTCCTCCATGTGTTGTGGGGCCTATTTATACATAGACATGTGAACTCTGAGTTCCCTCGTGGTGGACTCATGTGTCCATAGAGTAATCCAGGATCCCCGACACATGAGCATATGGAGTAATCCATGATCCCTGACACATGTGCATATGGAGGAATATTGCTGGTCCCTTATTTAAGTGCAACCAAGTGCTGGAGTGCCGATTAGACATCTGTGTGATTTCATAGTAGATAATTCTCTGAAGATATATTTCTATTTAGTATATATTTGCACGGTGATGTCTTATGTGCACTCCACTATCTGCCATGGTGATTTTCTGTATGCACATCTGATATGTGATTGCTGGGTCCTTTGATGGAGCAAGCGGTATTCCCTGACACATGTGATGTGTATGTTACACTGGGATATGGTTTATGATTAATCTGTTTGACCATACAAAAATTAATACCTCACGATATAGACAGAGCTGTATTGAATGGTATGAATATATGTATATTATCATCCACATTTGTATGATATGCATATTGTTGACCCTATGTTATTGATGTGACAATGACATGGTTATATGCTATATCTACCAAGTAAATCTAACTATGGTAATTCTTGGATGGTTGCACAATAACAGGGGTTAATATATATATATATGCACTGTTTGCCAGCTAATTTTTCATACTATATATATAGTGTTACCTTGCATCTGTGGTGATGTAAATTCGCTTTTTGTCCTTTATCCCTTCACCTGTTTGCAATCATTGATAATAAAAATATATTTGTGTACCAATTGATCGCCTTTTCTCTTGCTTGTCTTATACCATAGTGTGTAAGGTCGCCATACCTAGAGAGCAGGGAGAATATAAACCCATGACACTGAGTAGTGAAGGGGGGCACTTTGTTCCCCTTTGAAAAATTTGCTAGCCCCTGCAGTGAAACATGCGTTGGGACACCTTCACTGCTCAGTGATGTGGGTTTACATCCCCTCTGCTCTCTAGAAATGGCAACCATACACACTATGGTATTATGTGATATGTTTCGGCTATTTGTTCCCATATTTATACTAGGAACAGTATAGAGACTGTATGTGTGATTGGCCCCCTCCTTTTCGTATTATGTGGCTCACCACTTGGTTAGTTTAACCCCTTACTGGGAAACTTAATTACTTGAGATGTGTGTGCCCTTCAATTAATTTTATTAAGCTCCTTTCTCTGTCTCTACCCTCTACTAGTAGTCACATTCAGCAGTGTTTTTCTTGCACCTGACAATTGTTTATCAGTGTTTCATCCCCGTCTGTCTGCATGTCCATGTTTTTATCATGCATTTTCTTGATTGCATTATTTGTATTTTAAGTCAATTTTATTAGAAATAAAAATTTTGTCTTTTTGAAATGCTTTTACTTTGTGTTCTCCTGCATTATACGTTCACATGAAGTTTATTCCCACTCCGCGTGTTATCACAGTATGAGCTCCCAGAGTCCACGCATTATGGCTATATATGTATTCATGCTATATTACACATATATTTGAAGCTAAACTGTCAGATGTTACAGTCACGGGATGTCCCAGATGTTGCTTATTTGAGGTTGTAGCCATATGCTTCCACTAGATTACACTCTGAATTATTTTAGTAAATTTGGTGTGTGAAGTATCAGAGGTGGATGTCATGTCCTAATTATATTTCTCCAAGCAGGATGAGAGACATATTTATATTTCACAGGGATCATAAGACATTCGGGATTCAGTGGAAGATATGGGGACCTAGACATAACATATTTTATACAATACATGGCCTATCTTCACTACACTTTCCTTTTCCAACATTATTACCAGCACACATGTATTTGTTTTTCATCTCTCTCATCCGATGCCTCTTTTCTCAAACCTTCTTGTCTTCCTCAGACCATCACTTGTATTTAGGAAAGGAAATAATGGTGACTATCATCTCTCTCATCCGATGCCTCCTTTCTCAAACCTTCTTGTCTTACTCAGACCATCAGTTGTATTTAGGAAAGGAAATAATGGTGACTATCATCTTTCTCATCCGATGCCTCCTTTCTCAAAACTTCCTGTCCTCCTTAGACCATCTCTTGTGTTTAGGAAAGGAGATTATGGTGACTATCATCTCTCTCATCCGATGCCTCCTTTTTCAAACCTTCTTGTACACCTCAGACCACCTCTTGTATTTAGAAAAGGAAACATTGGGGACTATCATCTCTCATCTGATGCCTCCTTTCTCAAACCTTCTTGTCCTCCTCAGACTATCTCTTGTATTTAGGAAAGGAAATAATGGTGACTATCATCTCTCTCATCCGATGCCTCCTTTCTCAAAACTTCTTGTGCTTCTCAGACCATCTCTTGGATTTAGGAAAGGAAATAATGGTGACTATCAACTTAAATCTGAGTTAACTTTTCATTTCTGATCCATAGCACTTTACAAAAACATAAATTGACATGTTACTTTATTACATATTTGTAGCAACAACATGTATCACATTGTCATGTTCATTTCCATCCATTGCCTTTCATTTTCATCATCAGTCAAACAGTTTAAAGTTGTATTAAATTTGACAATGTAAGCAACATGCGTCAAATGTACTAGAAAATAAAATATTTATTGGGAGCCAAAGACTTGGTAAAGGAAGAAAAATCTAAATAATTCAGTGTCTACATAGTGTTGCAACAGTTTATAATCATTATGTTATATATGCATTCATTAGCCCCCCTTGAAAGAGCCTCATATGCCTGATGGCTACAGGGTTTTATTATATTAGCAGCTGACAAGATGTCAAATGGGGGTCCTGCCAGCAGGAGAGCTAACATATAGTTAAACTCTGCCCAAGATTGAAGTCAGCTGAGACTCATTAAAGCTTCAGAGGGCCTCATTAAGACTCCATTAAGGCTTAAGAGAGCACGATTCTGTTTATGTAGTGTATGATTAGAAACTGAAGGCCTAAGTACATTCAGCGATATAGTATATTTAAACCATGGATCATTACTAAAGTATGTGTGGGTTTGAAAAGCATTTATAATTTATGCCCAGTTGGCATTATACCGAAATGTGACATGTATCCTCATAGATACACACTTTTCATAATAGTGATTAGATATGTGTAATAACTATGTCAAATCACATAAACAAGCAAATTAAAAAATAAGCCCGCTACTTAACTAGGTAGCAAAGCATTCGTTCCCACATTACTTCCAAGTCATGAGACTCATGAACACAACTTCTCACTTCAACAAATAAAAACATGTTATTTCCTTGTGTATAGATAGATAAGATAGATGATAGTATATAGAGCAAAAGAGAAAGAAAGAAAGAAAGAAAGAAGGAAAGAAAGAAAGAAGGAAATAAGAAAGAAAGAAAGAAAGAAAGAAAGAAAAAGAAAGTAAGAAAAATAGATAGATAGATAGATAGATAGATAATTTGATATATAGATAGAGATAAATTGCCCAAAAGCCAAAATATCAAACATAATGAAAGTATATCATCACAATTAGGGTACGCTCACATGAGCGTATGAATCAGACAAGTGCAATGAGAGAAAATTTCTCATTGCCCTCTAACCATCTAAGCAATGTTATTCAATGAGGGAGACGAGATGATCAGCTTTTTTCTCATCCAAATTCTGGATGAGCGAAAAGTCACAGTGAGAGCCGTGTCACCTGCACCCATACAAGTCTATGGGTGTGAGTGAAACATCAATAATCACATCAACTGACAATGGAGGAGATGGGGAGATTAATCCCTCCCACTCCTCCGCAGCTGTGATCCGATCGCAGCCTCGGATCACAGTTTCATTACACTCGGTTCACGCTGGCAGCACAGTGAAAGCCGAGGATCATGAGCATATCGCATCCAATGCACTCCCATCGGATGCCATAGGATCGTGTGAATCAAGACTTACTGTGTTATTATAGATCCATAAGCACATGAGTAGATTTTTTACCTGGACCTCCACAAACCTTACTCTGATAATAATGATTACACAAAAATAGCAAATAATTAAGAAACCCCATTTCAAAATTTGAAATTGGACCCTGCTCTACAGAAATCAAACAAGCCAACTCCAGTAAATGTCTTAAAATATAACATTTATTAGATATATAGTACTGTGCAAAAGTTTTAGGAAGGTGTGCAAAAGACTCTGGAAAATAAGAATACATTCAAAATTATCAAGGAAAAACAAAAATTAAATCCAGCTCCCCATGTTCCACGGAAAGTTCATATAATCGGATGGTGCAGGGACAAATCTGTAGAGGCCACGACACAAGGAGAGCAGGAGAGAGTTCCAGCAACCACATCCAAAATTCATAAAAAATTCAAATTTTATTCAAGTCATTAAAAACCATATAAAAATAGACAGGGGGACGCATTACAGAACTGTGTCCTTATTCAAAGATTGAATAAAATTTGAATTTTTCCATAAATTCAAAATGTTTAATTATATCAATTAACAAAATGCAAGATTAATGAGCAAATAATAAATCTAAAGCCAATCAACATTTGGTGTGATCACTAGAGATGAGCAGATCTTATGAAATTCGAAGTCATTGACTTTTACATTTTTTTCCTTCAAAATATGATTTGCACAAATCTCAATACTTGAAGATAAAGTCTGGCTCACTGTTAAAGGACTGGTGCCACCAAGGAAATATAACAATATTGGAGAAATAACTCGGGCACACATGAAAATGTAGAAAAAAGAAGGACAAAAGTAGAGCTTGAAATACAATCTGCTTGTCTTTATTGGTAAGACCAAAAAAGGAAAAAACCGAATACAAGGGTCTATAATACATACAAAATATTTTATTAATTAAAAACCATTTGATCTCAAGAGACACAGCCGGAGCTGGACAAAAGGCGTCACAATCCAAACAATCATATCATCCCTGTCTCAGAGTTCAATATAAATAGGGAGCATATGTATATATAAAAATAATAAAAATGTATCAAAGCATTATATATAATCAAGGATATTAATTACAACCATATAGAAGTTCATCCAATTATATCTCAAACCAATAAATGTATAAATACAATACAATACATTAGTTAATCATAAAGTGATAAGTATATAAATAAGCAAATCTTATATGTGTCCAAGAATTATGGTTACTGAACAATCATAAAGTGCAAAGTGCAAAATAAGTAGAAAAAAGAGGAGAAAAGAGAAGTCAGTGTGCATACACATATATTTACCTATACATACATTGGTATTTAAATAGTTAAAAGAACAGCCAAGACTCCAACAATATTGGAGAAATAACTCGGGCACACATGAAAATGTAGAAAAAAGAAGGACAAAAGTAGAGCTTGAAATACAATCTGCTTGTCTTTATTGGTGCAAAGGTTAAAAAAAGCTGCACGATTCTAACGTTTCGGCCCCAACTTCGGGCCTTCGTCAGAGATAAATGATATATATGTGACTGATAATAAGGTGAATAAGTGTTCACTTATGCATAAAGTTCTGGACTGAATGATTCATACCTTTGCTATTCCCCACTGTTGTATATTATCAAAAGACGTAACCATCAGGAATATTATACGTAGACCGCCTGGAGCCGTGATATCCACGTTAATGCATGAATATATGAAGAAAAAATAAAAAAATAAGACAACTGTCCTGTTAATCTGGAGTGAAGATATGGCAGGTAAGCTTCTTGAGTTTGAATCCGATCATATATTCATATCCATATGCAGTGTGTATATAATGGTATAATATCTTAACATGTAGATCATGAGGAAAAATATGGCCAGAGACCTAGCATGTAGCTAGGGGTATGAGCCTGTACTCCAGAATTTGTGAAAAAATCCTTAACAGATCCTATGGGATGGATGTGGCCATGGTCTCAATGTGAGGTCCTGAGGTGACAGTTACGTTTTTTGATAATATACATCAGTGGTGAAAAGAATGATTCAGTCCAGGACTTTATGCATAAGTGAACACATATTCACCTTATTATCAGTCACATATAGATCATTTATCTCTGACAAAGGCCCAAAGTTGGGGCCGAAACGTTAGAATTGTGCACCTTTTTTTGACCTTTGCACCAATAAAGACAAGCAAATTGTATTTCAAGCTCTACTGTTGTCCTTCTTTTTTCTACATTTTCATGTGTGCCCGAGTTATTTCTCCAAAATCTCAATACTTGACATTAGTGATGAGCTTGGGTATGCTCGTTACTTGATCAAGAAAAGGGATGCTCGAATGCTATCCTCCAGTCCCAGCCCTGGATGTTATGTGGCTGTTAGACAACCAATCAACATGAGGGGATTGCCTGCCATACACAATAATGTTGTAGACATGTTGGCTGTGTTGAAGCCAGACTGGCAGGCAGTAGTGGCCGTGCTTACAGGGGTTACCAGGCCGCAGCGGTTAACCCCATGCCTCCTAGTCTGAGCTCCAATTAAAGGGGAATTCTTGTGTCTTCTACTCAATGTTCTATCATTCTTCTGAGACAGGAAGAAACACACACGGGGGTTTCTTGTAAACGATCTCACTTTACTAACAACAGTCTCGGCAAACAGGGCACCAGAATTGGTCCCACAGGGGTTCTCCATGAACTTCAAATTCACAGTTACAACAGTCTCAGCAAACAGGGCACCAGAATTGGTCCCACAGGGGTTCTCCATATCCATGAGTATCCGCAGCAGGGGAACGGTTGCCTTCTCGACCAGTCAGACAGTACCCACAGCAGGGGACGAGGTTCAGACAATCCTTCAGCATAAGTATCCCTCATTAAGTCGGTCCAGGATTGGCCCTGAGGGCACTCTATTTCACGGAGGTCAGGCTTCCACTTCGCACCTCACACAGATGTGTTCACGTACTCCTCAGGGACTCTCCTAATTTTCTCCTGCAGCTACCTTTTGTCACCCGTTCTTCACCCCACTATCCCCTCCCTACCTCACAGGACCAGGGAAGTGGCTGAGCACACCATGGCCACCTTGTGGCCGAGCAATAAAATGACATAACAAAAACAGTACAACTACAGGTCGCAGCCAGTCTGCAGGTCTGGGGTGGGACAAGCCCTGCATACCCTTACAGGTGCTGGCATTACTGTGATTGGCTGGCCACATCGATTCATTGCGTCTTATATAAGACCCGGTGATGAGATGCTCAGCAAACCCTACTCTGGAAGCAGTTCAGGGAAAGTTGATCTAGGAGGGAAGGTTTACATTAGAGCAGGTATATAGGCATTGTTTAATTGCTACTGCAGTAATTGTATACAGCTGTGCTATAAAAACAAAAGTCATTTTCAGGGCTACATACTGTCCATTCTCGAGTAAAACAAATGTTACCTGTAATCAATATAGGGATAGCTTGTGGAAGAGGGATAGTAAATATTAAATAAATATAAAAATAAATAACAAAAAAACGTTGTGGGGTTCCCCCTATTTTTGATAACCAGCAAAGGTAAAGCAGACAACTGCAAGCTGATATTATCAGGCTGAAAAGGTCCATGGTTATTGGACCCTTTCCAGCCTAAAAAAAGCAGCCCATAGCCACCCCAGAAGTGTTGCATCACAGTACATGCAACAATTCTGGCTCTGTGCCTCGGCTGTTCCTGATTGCCCTTGTGCATTGGCAATTAATGTAGTAGTACTTGGGGTTGATGTCAGCTATTAGACACTCTCATTACTAATCCAGTAAGTATAAAGATAATAAAGCACATACAAAAATATGTTATTTTAAAAAACACTCCAGGACTCTTGCCCTGGTTTACCAATTTTTTTTTATTTTTTTTTAAGATGCCATGCAGATTCAAATTAATGCACTGAATCCAATGTAGTCCACAAATGGAAATCTGAAAGACATAAAAAGAGAGATAAAGAAATAAAAACAAGAGACAATCCATTGTTCACTAATTTATTATGAAAAAAATAAACCTCGCAGCTCCAACATAGTCCATGGCATTTCCACGATATCCCCCAAATCTATGATGAGCATTGATGACATCATTAATGTTACCACTCATCGGCATTCTCACTGTGCCACACAGAGGACAGCATGAGATGAGACCCAGAATGTCTCACAAGCGATAACATCAGTAACGTCACCTCTTGTGAGACATTCCAGGTCTTGCGCTGCCCTCTGTGTGACCTGGCGAGAGCAGTGATGAGCAGTAATACCGCCGGGTATCAGAGAGCACAGCCTGACTGGGAGTGACCTATGAATTGTCATTCTCAGAACGAGGCTCCATAGATTGTAGAACAGAATTGGTGGATGTCATGGTAACACCAAGGACTACGTCAGAGCTATGGGGAATTCATTTTTTAATAATAAACTGGTGATCGAGGGACAGTATCTTGTCTTTCTTATTCTCTTTTTATGCCTTTAAGGTTTCTATTTGTGGATGTGGGAATATGTGGAAAACTTTGAATCTACATGGCTTTTTTTTTATAAATTTGAGTTTATAAATTGCATTTTTTCTTTTAACTTACTGGGTTAGTAATAGGGGTGTCTGATAAATGCCTCTCCATTACTAACACCAGGGCTTTAAACCAGCTGATAGTACATATCTAACATCAATCATTTCTGACCAGCAGAAATGCTGCATTCCTGTTATAGCTGCTGCTCTGCCGGCTGTAACAGGAACTACGTCATCCTAGCGACAGGAGTCATCACATGACCTGTTGCTCTTTTACAGCCATCAGCTTCCTGTGATCGCATCACGAGTCCTCCGATGGTGGCAGGGAAAGCGCATTCCTCACTGCGACAATTTAAATCGTGCTGTCACATTTTGACAGCACGATCTAAGGGGTAAATAGGCGAAGGTTGATTGCAGATCCACCTGTGCCTGCGAGACACACATGCCTGCTGTTTAAATCAGCAGACATGTGCAGGGATCGCTGTCGGCTCAGTGCAGCAGTCGGCAGTGATCACCACCACTACGGGTTGAACTAGATGGACTTAGAGTCTCCCTTCAACCTTAAAAACTATGATACTATGATACTTCATGATTTAGGACATAATGGTACGTCCTTGGTCGTGAAGGGTTTAGGCTATGTACCGCCCCCGCGACAGCCGACGAGCTGCTCGGATCTGGATCCGCAGTGGCTCGAGGGGTCTCCGGACCCAAGGCGCTCGAAGTGAACAAGGGGAAGAAAGGGAGGATTGGATAGAGTTTGTGACGCCACCCATGGGTCGTGGTAAAAATGGGATACCACCGCTGCTGCGTTTACGAGAGAGGGAGAGAGTCCGGGAGAGATGAGATGGCAGCTGGTGATGTTAACCATTTCGTGGGCAGGGGAAGGTGTCCCGGGGCTCAGTGATGGTAGGCTGGGGACCCCTTGGAGGCAAAGGGGCACAACGTACTCACAAAGTTCAGAGATGCTGACACTTACACTGGGTAAACCAAAGTCTTGAATGCCCTGTAGCCTTAGTTCAAACACACTGGGTCCGTGCCCTTTTGGCATTGCTGGTTGGTCTGAACCCTTGTCCCTTGGCACTATGTTTACACTTGCTGGATCCCTTTCACCTAAAACTACTCGGGTCCCGCTCACCTGCGTGACTAGCAGGGTGAGCTTGCTCTCAGGGTTCACGCTTGGGATTTTCTGGACAGTTTTGAGAAGTCCTATCTCTCTCGTTGCACTAGTACCCTGATTTTGGAGCGGGTGGAGAGCGGTTCATGAAGATTCCGTCCTCGTCGGATGAATTACTGGGCTGCATAACGCTACTTCGCAGCCTAGGGCCCGTGTACCCCGTCGTGCCCTTGCACCTGCCCGGTTGTAGCACAAGGCCGCCAAACTTCCCTTTGTGGCAGTACCATGCCCCTTGCCACTACCCCCTGCGACCGGGGTTCCAGCTCCTTCCAGGCCAGGCCAACGTCTGGCACCTGGGAGGGGTACAGGAGCCCAGCTCCGCAGCATAACCTTTTCCTGTAACTTCTCACTGACACTCTCTGACTACTACTGACACTTCTGGCCCTCGTTCTACCATCCCTCCATCTGGGCGGCCCTATTCCCCTCTGGCCGTCCAATGGGTGTTTGGTGGGTGTGGTGCAGAGTGTTCCTCAGGATTTGTGTATACCTGTTCTTAGCAACACCAAAGGGACAGGACCCATAACCAAGGAGGAGCGGGTACCATGCAGAAGGGCAGATTGCACGGCACCCTTGTGACAACCTGATAGGCCAGGGCGTCACAGCTTCGTTCATATGTTCAGTATTATGATCAGTATTGTACATAAGAATATGTTAGCGCTATATAAAAATAAAGATTTGATAAGTATTTGAAAGCCAACTCCAGGACTGTGTGAAAAATACAGAAGTGGTGTCCATGTTTCTATTATACTTTACCTCTGACTGTTCAACTCCTGATTTTGACTTACAAATACTGATGTAAAATACTGATCAAATACTGAATGTGTGAACGTAGCTTTAAAATATAGAAAAACGGTCAATGGATATATAACCTTTAGAAATATTCACATAAGAAAAAAAATGTAAAAAAAAAACCTTGAAAACTGTCAAATTCCATTTTCGCAAGATACCATATGTTAAACTTTTTCTGCAACAGTTTATGTCAGCACTATAAGACATTTTCAAATTAGGGCAATCTCGCAAAGTTGTGGCATGTATAGTTGATTAAGAGAGAGATTCTGAGTTTTTAAGTGATGCTGTGTGAGCGAAATTAAATTCTGGAGATGACAGTTACGGGAAATCTCAGACACAGAAAAAAAACTATGGAGAAGTAATGTCTTAGTTACATTAGAGACTATATTTAAATATATATATGTAAAATGAAATAAGTGCATGACTAATGCACATTTAAAAATTAGAAAACTATCCGATGTGCTCTGAAATTTATCCCAGACTCTAAAAGCCGGCAATTAATTACAATAAGGGGTTGTAAAGATTCCACCTTCACTGAGTGAAAGTCAGATTCTAACCTTGGAACTCAATAATCAGTTTAATTATTTACTTTGGCAGCTACGTAACAAACATGGCAAGATGCTGTTAACGCGACACGTATGTGTCAATTTTATGCTGCACTTTTTAACATCAATTTATAAAGGCTTTTCGTCTGCTGTTCACTTTAGTGAGCAATTAGAGACCGAGGATAAATGTAATTAGAAAAGGTTTACTTGACTTATTAGCACGGGGATCAAAGAGAAAAAGAAACATTTTTTATCGATGCCTTTTCCTGCATTTTTTGCACCGTTTTAATTTTCAAAGTCTGGGGGGGGTGTTATTCTCAACACATATGGCATAAACATGAAACGTAGAATTATGGTTCGCAACTTATTTACAGATGACATCTTTTCGAGCGAGCTGAAAATGAAAGTTTGACATCGCCGCAAAGGTGCGATAAATCACTCACTTTATACGCAGCTATATACTTATCTGGGTGACGCGACAACCTGCGGGAACTAATAAAAAAAATTACCACTTGCATGTAACATACTGTAAATAGAATTGTACACTAACAGAAGATGACAGCGTTGGAGCAGGTGGAAATGAACCCTGCAGTCATTCTATATTAATGTTAATTCAACACTAATTGCATTTATGATTTAGAGAGGAAAATATTTTTTGCATTGTGGAGAAATATGAATGATATTGTCCGATTATTGCCATTCTAAAATCTAATTTCCAGATTCTAAAAATTGAAGCATTTTTTTATTATACATAAAAATATACATTATTTTTAATATTAAAGTGAACTTGTCACTAGAGATGAGCGGTTCCGTCAAGGCTCGGTTTCCCGACAGCAAACGAACCTAGCTCCACAGGCTCGAGCTTGACCCCAACCCTGGATCAAGTCACTGATTGGCAATTTGAGTCTCCGCCCTCGTACAGCCAGCCATAAGCAGATCACTTCTGGGGGAGGGAGGGCGAACTTTTTCTAACTTTTTTTACATGGTGCTTGAGATGAGAAATTATATTTCAAAGATTAAGTTATAATATCAATATATAAGGCAGAGTTGTAGAGATACGTTATTGATGATGTGCACTAATGAATTAATTAATAAAGATGAGCG
Source organism: Anomaloglossus baeobatrachus (assembly GCF_048569485.1). Taxonomy (NCBI): domain Eukaryota; kingdom Metazoa; phylum Chordata; class Amphibia; order Anura; family Aromobatidae; genus Anomaloglossus; species Anomaloglossus baeobatrachus. The sequence continues at coordinate 75,991,494 of NC_134355.1, read as the reverse complement.
AACCTTTTGAGGTTCGGTTCACTGGCATCAAATGAACTGAACCTCCATATGTCCAAATTTGGCCCGAGGAGGTTTGGAAACACAGATTGGCAGTTTGAACCTCCGCCCTCGTACAGCCAGCCATAAGCAGATCACTTCTAGGGGAGGGCGGACTTTTTCCAACTTTTATTTTGTTGCATACTACATCCGAGGATGCTGTTCTTACCCCCAGTGTAAACACTGCAAGTGGCTCACACGGGGCTGAGCATCAAGCGTAACTGAGCTCATCAGTGCTCGCATGAGTTTTGTTCACATCTACAGCATCAATTCCATGAACATGAACCTTAATTTTTAAATTTGATGTTCAGTTCGAAAACCAAACATCAGGTTCTTTCATCTCTACCTCTCACCTACTCACCTGCCGGGCAGTCCAGCCTGATGAGCATTGGTGAGCTTGACCCAATGCCTCCTTGTTTCTTGCAATTGCCGTCCTCCATCTTGCTTCGTGTGGATGATGCATCCTTCATCATCAACACAGTGTCCTCCATTGTCCTGTTCATGCTCACTTCTCTCTGCCCTGCTGTGGGCTGAGCAAAGTACTGAAAGATCAAAGAACACCTGGGCATGCACAGTACAATGCATTGATCTGCCCTCAGCAGCACAGAGAGAAGTGCGCAAGCATAGGAGGAGAATTGAGTACAATGTGTGGATGATGTAGGATGCGTCATCCACAAGAAGCAAGAAGGACGTTGGCAACTGCAAGGAACAAGGAGGCACCTCCAGAGACACCCATTGGACAGGATCTGCAGGTGGGTAGTTGACAGGATCCCTTTAATGTTTATTTAGACATACATTATAAACATTCACAGAGTAAGACTTCATGTGAGTCTATTACAGACTGTAATATGGTACTAACCTTGGGTCCATACTCTGTGTGAGTGGTCAGCCAAGAAAACAATGCAGCAGGTGAAATACATACTTAATTCTGGAGATTTTGTATTGATCCATGGATGATCAAGTTCAAGTTCAATTTCCAAAAATTCCCAATTCCATGCAAATTCAAACATGTTGAGATTTTATTCACAGTTTGCAAAAAAAAAGCCTGTCAAAATTAACCATACTGCTCAAGTGAGCAGACTAACATCATTTTGCATTGCTGCACTGGCCTCCCCATAATACCCCGCAGCCATGACATCTTATGGACTATCGTACAGTACAGTGGTGATCAGTATTTGGGCCATCAAATCAGCAGTTCCCAGTGGAGCACAGTTTGTACAGCAGAGTCACTGGCATGCCTCCCTCTTCTATAGTGTCTAAGCTCTTATGGTCACTGGGGTCCTCTCTCTCACCTCTCCAGAGTAAAATATATTCACTGCAAATCAAATTTTTTTAAAAAATGAATCAATTTCGACAATTTTGAATTTCAAAATATCTGCTCATTTCTAAATACCTTCCTTTGAAAATGCAAGTTGTCCAGCAATGCCATCAGCCCAGAACATGAAGCAACCAGTGGGACCATCCACTGTTCAGAGGTGGCACTGGGCAGACCTAGAGTGACATAGGATTGAGACCTACAGCTTCAATTACACATCAATAAAAAAGCTGATTTCTCAGGAATGGTGGAATTGAATGTCCACGCAAAAGTATTGCTGGACTTGTCTGAAAGAGCTACATGCATAAATAAATAGTTTGAAATTGTTCCTGCAGCCAGTTTTCTTTTAAAACACTTATTTTTTAACCCCCTTCACCTATGGCAATTTTCCGTTTTTCTCTTCCTTTTTTGCTCCCCCTTTTATTTTTTCATCAATGTTGCCATATAAGGACTTGTTTTTTGTGACATAAGTTGTACGTTTAAATAAAACCATACATTTTACCAGATAATGTACTGGAAAAAGGCAAAAAAAATCCAAGTGCAAAAAAAGTGCGATTGCATGATGGTTTTTGGGATATTTTATTCACCGTGTTCACTATATGGTAAAACTGATGTGTTGGTGTGATGCCTCAGGTCAGTACGAGTTTGTATACACCAAACATGTCTAGGTTTAATTTTATCTAAGGGGTTAAAAAATTCAGAAATTTGTCCCAAAAAATGGCGCCCTTTTTGTGCCATTTTCTGCAACCCATAGCATTGTCATCTTTTTGGATATACAGTGCCTACAAGTAGTATTCAACCCCCTGCAGATTTAGCAGGTTTACACATTCGGAATTAACTTGGCATTGTGACATTTGGACTGTAGATCAGCCTGGAAGTGTGAAATGCACTGCAGCAAAAAGAATGTTATTTCTTTTTTAATTTTTTTTTAAAATTGTGAAAAGTTTATTCAGAGGGTCATTTATTATTCAACCCCTCAAACCACAAGAATTCTGTTTGGTTCCCCTAAAGTATTAAGAAGTATTTCAGGCACAAAGAACAATGAGCTTCACATGTTTGGATTAATTATCTCTTTTTCCAGCCTTTTCTGACTAATTAAGACCCTCCCCAAACTTGTGAACAGCACTCATACTTGGTCAACATGGGAAAGACAAAGGAGCATTCCAAGGCCATTAGAGACAAGATCGTGGAGGGTCACAAGGCTGGCAAGGGGTACAAAACCCTTTCCAAGGAGTTGGGCCTACCTGTCTCCACTGTTGGGAGCATCATCCGGAAGTGGAAGGCTTATGGAACTACTGTTAGCCTTCCACGGCCTGGACAGCCTTTGAAAGCTTCCACCCGTGCCGAGGCCAGGCTTGTCCGAAGAGTCAAGGCTAACCCAAGGACAACAAGGAAGGAGCTCTGGGAAGATCTCATGGCAGTGGGGACATTGGTTTCAGTCAATACCATAAGTAACGTACTCCACCGCAATGGTCTCCGTTCCAGACGAGCCCGTAAGGTACCTTTACTTTCAAAGCGTCATGTCAAGGCTCGCCTACAGTTTGCTCATGATCACTTGGAGGACTCTGAGACAGACTGGTTCAAGGTTCTCTGGTCTGATGAGACCAAGATTGAGATCTTTGGTGCCAACCACACACGTGACGTTTGGAGACTGGATGGCACTGCATACAACCCCAAGAATACCATCCCTACAGTCAAGCATGGTGGTGGCAGCATCATGCTGTGGGGCTGTTTCTCAGCCAAGGGGCCTGGCCATCTGGTCCGCATCCATGGGAAGATGGATAGCACGGCCTACCTGGAGATTTTGGCCAAGAACCTCCGCTCCTCCATCAAGGATCTTAAGATGGGTCGTCATTTCATCTTCCAGCAAGACAACGACCCAAAGCACACAGCCAAGAAAACCAAGGCCTGGTTCAAGAGGGAAAAAATCAAGGTGTTGCAGTGGCCTAGTCAGTCTCCTGACCTTAACCCAATTGAAAACTTGTGGAAGGAGCTCAAGATTAAAGTCCACATGAGACACCCAAAGAACCTAGATAACTTGGAGAAGATCTGCAGGGAGGAGTGGGCCAAGATAACTCCAGAGACCTGTGCCGGCCTGATCAGGTCTTATAAAAGACGACTATTAGCTGTAATTGCAAACAAGGGTTATTCCACAAAATATTAAACCTAGGGGTTGAATAATAATTGACCCACACTTTTATGTTGAAAATTTATTAAAATTTAACTGAGCAACATAACTTGTTGGTTTGTAAGATTTATGCATCTGTTAATAAATCCTGCTCTTGTTTGAAGTTTGCAGGCTCCAACGTATTTGCATCTTATCAAACCTGCTAAATCTGCAGGGGGTTGAATACTACTTGTAGGCACTGTAGGCCTCAGTGATCACTTATTTTTTGCATCTCAAGCTGACATTTTTAATGGTACCATTTTTGCACAGATGCTACGTTTTGAACCCCTCTAATTGCATTTTGCACAATATTTGGGATGACCAAAAAATGTAATTTAGCGTTTGAAATTTTTTTGCTGCTACGTTGTTAACTGATCAGGTTAATTGACTTTATATTTTGATATTTTGGGCATTTCTGAATTCAGTGATACCAAATGTGTGTATATTTTTTATTTTTTCTAACGCTTTAATTTTCAATGGAGCGAATAGTGGGTGACTTGAACTTTTAGGTTTTTTGGTTTTTTTTTTAATTTTTTAAAACTTTTTTTTATTTTACTAGTCCCCTTAGGAGACTACAAGGATTAGCAGTCTGATCGCTGATTAATATCTGTTGATCAGAGCTGCACAGCTCTGATCAGCAGAAACGCTGCTCTCCTGTTACAGCTGCTGCTCTGTCGGCAGTTACAGGAGTCATGATAGCACAGGAGTCATCATATGACCCTGTGCTACCATGGCAACCATCGGCTCCATGTGATCACGTCACGTGGACTCCGATGGTGATGAGTAGGTGCACTTTATCCACTCCAGGCATTTAAATTGCGCTGTGACATTTTGACAGTGCAATTTAAGAGATTAACAGGCGCGGGTGGATCGCGGATCCACCTGTGCTTGCGAGGCACACATGTCTGCTGTACAAATCAGCAGACATGTGTGGGGATCGCCGCAGGCTCACCACAGCAGACGGTGGTGATCACCCCTTCATGATTTATTATGTACCGACACGTCCTTGGTGGTGAAGGGGGTAAAGCATTCTTACTTTGCAGCAATTTTTTCACACTTGTCAAAAACGTTTCCACCGTACTGTATAGATTACAAATTTTAAAATAACAATTAGGTCTTGTACAATGTAGCCATATTAAAAGTTGCACAGTGATGTAAGAATAGACCCTTACATTGTCTATCTGGTACCACTCTATGCTGCTAAATTTTTGTAAAAACATAACGGTTTTATTACTAAAACAATATGTCATATTCCATTGCATGAGATATTCTCTGCTAGAAGCATTGCAGATTATTCAATTAGTTTCAGGAAGCAAACCTATTTCTAGAATGAAAACTTTATTGCTAAATCCATATACTGTAATTAATATGATCTTGCATCAGTTTGCATGAAACAACCATATATTACATTAAATATTTAATTGGACGGTTCTCATTAAAGTTGGCAGTTAATACATATTTGCTTAAAGGTGCTTCTCTTTTTCATGGGGTGTTGAAAGACACTGCTGTACACTGGGCAGGACCAATGCCGAGACAACCGTACAACGCCCTCCCGGCAAAGTGACTATTAACTTGAATTGACCTCACCTGTATGATATTTGCCGGGTGTCTGCTGTTTGCCTTGATAACAGAGCCAATGCGGGATGGGGTCTCCCAATATTCTATGCCCTACAATGTAAAGAAAGGTTACTCAGCTTAAAAACTGTAAAAAGCTAAGATAATTTTTTAGTGTCTTATGTTTCGTCTTAAAAAGTTATTTACAACATAATAATCTTTATTTCTATAGCGCCAACATATTCCGCAGCGCTTTACAATTCAGGAGGATCATATACAAACAAGTAACAGTTATAGGAAATACAATATTTAGAGGGAAAAAAGACAACCCTGCTCGTGAGAGCTTACAATCTACAATGAGATGGGAGGGGGGACAAGTTACAATGACTTATTTACAATGACAATCCAGCCATCTCAAAGAAATGGGGGACAGATAATGGCTTGCTGGGCCAGTGGGCCAGAGCCTTGAGATGCATTTGGGTGCCATGGAGTTTGATATGGGGTTATGTTCTGAGAAGTTGTGGAGGGATTATGTGAATTTAGTTCGGTTAGGGAGTGTGATAGACCACCCTAAAAAGATGCGCTTTTAGGGTGCGTCTGAAGCTGAGTAAGTTGTGATTCGTACTAACCTCTTGGGGTAGAGCGTAACAGAGGATTGGTGCAGCTCGGAAGAAGTCTTGGATCCGGGAGTGGGAGGTTCGAATTACTGTGGATGTTAGTCGAAAGTCATTTTGCAGAGCGTAGAGAATGGGTGAGGTGATAGACCAAGAGGAGGGTGGAGATGTAGGGGGGTGCCGCACTGTGGAGAACATATGGGAAGAACATATGTTTTTCCTAGTTACTTTATCAATGGCTCAATCATTTCATATTTTGTTAACTTGATTAAAAATGAATCTAACTATTGAGATTTCACATAAACTTAAACTTACTTTTTCACTCACTCATCTTTAACACAGCACTTTGAATACGTTCCCAAAATACAACAATATTCCATTGAAAGGTCGTTACTGACAGCTTTTTTGATGACCTAGTCAGGAACTCCATTCCCTTGGCAAGTCGGAAAGACAAACTGAATTCCTTTCTCAGAATAAAAGGATTTCCCAATTCAGACTTGAATCTGCTTCCAACAATAACCGTGAACTTTCTCCCCAGCCACCCAAGAGACTTGTGTTGACAGCAATTTCGAAATGTAAATGTTGGTTGCTGATTACCTGATTTCAAGTTGCTCTAAATGCTGGAAACATGAAATCATGAAGTGTTCCAGGTTTTTATAAACTTTAACATTTAGTTGGTAATATACTGCTCTTATATATTTAGTTTAGTCTAGTGAAGTAAAGTACTTCCCAAAATCTGAGTGTATGTAGAATGGTTTCTTCTTATTGATGACAAATATTTTTACTATGCTTTCACAACAGGAAAGACTCTTTAGTCAAGTTAAGGTGACCTTCAAACAGTGAACCTACTTTTGTCCATAAATAGAGATCATAGAATCATCGAATATTAGAGTTGTAACGGACCTCCTGGGTCATCTGGTCCAACCCCCTGCTCAAAGCAGGATTCACTAAATCATCCCCGACAGATGTCCATCCAACCTCTTTTTAAAGACTTCCCTTGAAGGAGAACTCACAACCTCAGCAAGATGAGAAAACCCAAACTGTAAAGTTAGGGGTTCGTACCAAATAACCGCCGCCTATATAATAAAGGGCAGACAGAGACTTACTTATATCCATATACATGTCTCGCTATTGTTTATGCTGGATGGTCCAAACTAGACATTTTGGATATTGATCTAAGACTGAATCTAGCTTCATTGTTTTGTTGCTTAATGCGTGGATTTTGTTTACACAATAGGGTATGCACGACACGACTTTAATGTTCGTGGTGCTCTGTATGGGGCACTATAGGTAATATTTTTAATAGTATTTAATAAAAGTTACATTTTAATCTAATTTCAACCTCTATACAGTGAAAACGTTTTCTAATTTTTGGTTGGAGATCATTGGCTATCTGTGGAACGCAAGTTCAGGTGTTGTATGCAGGCACGGACATATAATTGGTGCAACCTGTGCAGCCGCACAAGGGCCCAAGGGGTAAGGGGGTCCTTTGTTACCTCTAAAGTCGATGGAATTGTGCATTTTGATCATTTTTTTTTTACTGTAAAGGGTCCCTTTACTGCTTTTGCACAGAGGCCCTTTTCTGTCTGTGTCCATCAGTGGCTGTACGTATGCTAACCAGTCAAATGAACATCTCGGTGCTTGGGTTCGCTCGGTGCTTGGCTTAGTGCAAACCACTTATAGTCTCTGAATGGCTCTCACTGGGGGTATAAACAACATTTTCATATGTAGTGTTTCCAAAATAATTAATAAAAAATCCACGCTCTCTACACCAGAAGCGATCTGTTTATGGCTGGCTGCACGTGTGCGGCAACCTGAACTGGCCAATCATTGACTTCCATTGGGGTTCAGGTCAAGTCCAGGTCCCGAACTGAACTTTAAAGTACGGCTGAACCCGGCAAACTCAAACTTCCATGGCTCCACTCATTTCTTTCCATATACAGTATATCACAAAAGTCAGTACATCCCTCACATTTTGTAAATATTTTATTATACCTTTCCATGGGACAACACTGAAGATATGACACTTTGATACAATGTACAGTGTCAGTGTACAGCTTCTATAACAGAGTAAATTTGGTGCCCTTTAAAGAACTCAACACACAGTCATTAATGTCTAAACCGCTGGCAACAAAAGTAAATATACCATTAAATGGAATCTGTCACCAGGTTTTTGCTATGCCATCTGAGAGCACAATAATGTAGAGATGGAGACCCTGATTCCAGCGATTTGTCACTTACTGAGCTCTTTGTTGTCATTTTGATAAAATCAATGTTTTCTCTGCTGCAGATCTAGCAGTTATACAGAGCTCATGAATATGCTGGACTAGCACACCAAGTAGTCCTCTAATGATAATCTACTGCTGATTAAATAGTGATTTTATCAAAACTACACTAAGCAGCTCAGTAAGTGAAACAGCGATGGAATCAGGATATCTGCCTTTAAGTAATGCTGCTCTCAGATTAGGTGGCAAAAACCAAATGGCAGATTCGCTTTAAGTGAAAATGGCCATATTGTGCTCAGTTATCCATTTTCTCTCCCAAATGTCATGTGACTAATTAGTGTTACAAGGTCTCAGGTGTGAGTGCGGAGCAGGTGTGTTACTTTTGGTGTTTTCGCTCACACACTCTCTCATACTGGGCACTGGAAGTTGAACATGGCACTTCATGGCAAAGAATTGTCTGAGGATCTGAAAAAAATTATTGTTGCTCTACATGAAGATGGCCTAGGTTATAAGAAGATTGCTAGCACCCTGAAAATGAGCTGTAACATGGTGGCCAAGGTTATAAAGCAGTTTAACAAGACAGGTTCCACTCAGAATTGGCCAGAGGTTATCGCTTCAATTTAGACATGTGAGTGCTGCCAGCATTGTTGCAAAGGTTAAGGGGTGGGGAGTCAACCTGTCTGTACTCAAACCAAAAGGATGCCTTTTCTAAAGATGATGCACAAGAAACCTCGCAAACAATTTGAAGAAAACAAGCAGACTAGGGACATGGATTACTGGACCCATGTCCTGTGGTCTGATGAGACCAAGATAAACTTATTTGGTTCAGATGATGTCAAGTGTGTGTGGTGGCAACCAGGTGAGGACTACAAAGACAAGTGTGTCCTGCCTACAGTCAAGCATGATAGTGGAAGTATCATGGTTTGGGATTGCACAAGTGTTGTTGACTATAGGGAGCTACAGAATCATGAATGTTAATGTGTACTTTAGCATACTGAAGTAGAGCTTTTTGAAACTGGGCCGCAGGACAATATACTAACATGATAACAGCCCCAAGCACACCTCCAAGACAACCAGTGCCTTGCTAAATAAACTGAGGTTATAGGTGCTGGACTGGCAAAGTATGTCTCCAGACCTAAACCCTACTGAGCATCTGAGGAGCACTCTCAAACGGAAAGTGAAGGAGTGCAAGGACTCTAACATCCACCAGCTCTGTGAGCTCATCATGGATGTGTGGATGAAGTTTCCAATGACAATTTGGAAAAACTCTAGTGGACTCCATGCCAAAGAGAGTTAAGGCAGTGCTTAACAATAATGATGTCCACACAAAATATTGATACTTTGGGCAAAATTTGCCAATTTTCACATAGGGGTGTAATCATTTTTGTTACCAGTATTTTAAACATTAAAGGCTGTGTGTTGAATTATTTAGAGGGCACATTAAATGTTCACTGTTATATCCTCAGTGTTGTACCATGAAAAGATTTAACTAAATTGTTTTAAAAAAATATGAAGGGTGTACTCACTTTTGTGATATACGTTTTATCACATGTAAGTCATCATATATTTTCTTTTTGTCATGTTGGCATAGCCTTCCTGTGTGAGATTGGCAGCACACTATATGGTCACCCCCGAAAGGCAAGGGGAGCACTGTGGAAAGTTTGATCCACGTCTAAGTGCTTTTTCTTATCAGTAGGGTGGACTCGGCACTGTCATCATAAGTGCATGTTCATCTTACTTCAATGGAAAGGACAAATAGGTGTGGTTTAGAATTTCTAGGGTACTAAGTCTCTGTGGTGGTCATTTTAAAGCAGAGAAGGCTGATGAGTAAGTCTGTAAAACCTGCGCTCAGCAACCCACTAGCCATTACCAATACCATTTCTTCTGGGGACTGACTGAAGGCCTAGACTAATCTTTCCTAGTTTCCTGTTCTACCAGTATACATAAAGCAAAGAATCAAGCTACCTCCCAGATAAATATGATCCTTCTATGTTATTTTTTAGAAGGATGCAGTATATTTTCATTATTTATATCAAATAATAAGAAGTATGTGGTAGGTAGAGTTAAGCAAATAAATTTGAGTGGAATTGAATTCTACTTGAATTTTACGAAAATCCTCGTTCTTCACCTGTCATGATCGTCTCCCTGCATGTTGTGACCAGTGACAGCCTTTGGACCGGAGCTTCTCATAGGGCTTTTTTCATTTAAATTTCATTTCTTTTGGCACTGCAGTGTTTAAGTGCCAGTTTTTTTACTGCAGCTTTTCCTAAATAGTCACGCCCTTCAGCTTCAAATAGCAGAGTATGCCAGCATTCCCTGCTGAAGATACAAACTCATTTGTGTCCTGGCTGGCCTTGAGGAAGATTCTGTAAGTCAAGTTCTTGCTCAGGCAATATCATTTTAGTTGTTAATTGTCTCCTGTCTGTCTTTGTTCTCTTGCTGTATTGTTAGTGCAGCAGTGAGGTCTAGTGAACTCCACCTCTCCCTCACTAGTCAGGGTTACTATAAGGCCTTTATAGGGTCTCAGGTTCTTGCTTGGCAACAGTTGCGGAGACTGTAAAGGGATTGGTGAGGAGAGAATGAACAGTTGCAGGTGAGGTTAGGAGGTGCCCACCTACCCCTCTCACTAGTTCCAGGGCCGCCCATTGGTTTGGTTTCCCCCTGTGTCCACCTTTTGTGAGTTTTTTGTTGTGCCTCAGACAAACGTAGGTCTGAACGCACCCCGCCATGCTTGCTACAGACGGCAAGCATGACATCACCATAAAAAATATCAGTGTGCTTACCTCTCTGGCCCTCCTGATAACCACCCCAGTCCTTACCACATCTTAACATTGCCACTGCTCATGTTGAAATCTTACAGAAGGTGAAAGGTCACAGAATCTTAATAAAAACAGATTTTGCATGAACTAGCATGTACTAGCAGAACCAGGGATTTCAGCACAAGCTGTCATGATCTGAAGATATGGCAATACCAAATGGATGATGCGGAGGAACAGAGGCCAGGGAGGTGGGCAGTAAGGTGAATATAAAGAAGTTTACCTCTTATGCTTATTATGCTCTGGGGTCTGGTTAAACACAAGAGCATAATAAAGGACATTAAATTTGCAAAGAATAACTTCTCCACAAATCAAATTTCTCAGGCAACTTAAAATTTTGTTTTAGTCCTCTTAAATGAATTGAAGCTGCAATCGTCTGATAGCTTATGCTATATACAGCAATACTCCATCATTTCTGTATATAGTGAAAATCATAGTCTCCTTTGAAGCTCGGTCACAGACAGAGTTTCAAAGGAGCACTACTGTTCAAAGCATGAAGGTCTTCAGCAGATCCCTGGCTGTCATAGCAACATATTGGCGAGCCATGATCCCATCACAGGTGCACCGATTGGCTCTTAAAATGATGCACCCCCATGCCAGCACATGTTAAATGCTACTGTCAGAGTTTGACAGTGGAATTTAGCAGGTTAACAATTACTGGCAGAGCTCCACCCCACCCGTGATTGTTAGAGGCAGGTCCTGGCTGTAATACACTGCCAATACCTACCAAGTATGGGGCATGAGCTCGATACACATACTTACAACTTGCACCGTACATGCGCCGGATGACGGGGTTAAAGTAAGATTAAAAATTGAGCCCCTTCTCATTAGTGCACTTTGCAGCTGCCTACTTTTTCTAGCCCTCATTATTATTAATGTGAACACTTGGCACAGAAGACGTCTTGGGATATTTTTTCTCTAGCAACAAATCACATGTGTACATTGTATCCGAACTCTCCTAGACATCTGGATTTCATAATGCCTTTTCCAAAGAGGTATGACTTTAGACCCCTTGTCCCCATCAAAAGCATTGGCATGGCTGGTCAGATGCACATATATTTGGGGAAATGAGGAGTAAAGGCTACTTTACACACTGCGATATCGGTCCCGATATCGCTAGTGTGCGTACCCGCCCTCATCTGTTGCGCGACATGGGCATATCGCTGCCCGTGCCGCACAACCTCTCCCAGAGCCGTCACACATACTTACCTGTCCGGCGACGTCGCTGTGACCGGCGAACCGCCTCCTTTCTAAGGGGGCGGTCCGTGCGGCGTCACAGCGACGTCACTGAACCGCCGCCCAATCGCAGCGGAGGGGCGGAGATGAGCGGGACGTAACATCCCGCCCACCTCCTTCCTTCCGCATAGCGGCCGGGAGGCAGGTAGGGAGACGTTCCTCGCTCCTGCGGCGTCACACGCAGCGATGTGTGATGCCGCAGGAACGAGGAACAACCTCGTTACTGCTGAAGTAACGATTTTTGGGAATTAGGACCCGTGTAGCCGATTAGCGATAAATCACGCTTTTGCGACGATTTTACATCGCTGAACGCTGTTACACAAAGCTATATCGCTAACGATTGCGGAAGTGCGTCACCAAAACCGTGACCCCAACGACAAAATTCGGGCGATATCGCAGTGTGTAAAGCTCGCTTAATAGTCGATAGCTGATCCAGCATTTGGTGGACCTCTCTCAGGTTGTCTCTGCCCCCCTCCCATTTCCTTGTACTTTCCTTCTTTTCCTCTCTTCATTAGAGAGGCTGATATAATTGTTAATATGTTATTTTAAAAACCAATTTGCAGAAAAAGTAGATAAAATCTGTACTAATGGCTCGAAAAGTTCTCGATTAATAAATATTTGCCTGTTTGCATAATTCATTCAAAATATTTCATTTGTTTGATTGATGTTTTTCCAAGGCATTTGTAAAAGCAATTAGCATGAAATAAAAATATATAAATCACCTTCTATACACTGATTAAAGATTTATTCTTAAATTGTGTTGCAGTAATATAATAAGCAGGAAATTAGACATTTTTATCTTACATTTTCAACAATTAAATTACTCTGTTGAATTATTCAGTTATCTGTACAGGTTTTTGCTATATTATGTTTGTATTTAGCCAACACAGACAAATAGCTCATTCTTTTGTAAGCTTATAAGGCCACTATAATAATTACAGAATGAATGTCATTATTTTACATAAACAGAGGATATTTAGATGAAGGCATAAGAACACAGAATATTTTTATGTTAAAATTATTATAATATATCCTTTACTGAATAATATAAAATTATAACAAGTCGCAGTTGAGTTTTGGCAATGCATAAATGAGGGAGAACTTAGGATAGGGTAACCCAACGTGACTGTAATGCTCACAGCCGGTGAAAGGGCATCAAACGGAGTTAGTGGGCCAACTGCACCACAGGTGGGACCCAGGCTTGCCCTTTAGTGGAAGGGGCTTAACTAAGCATCTGACTATGAGGCAGAGGCCAGGTACCACTCACGGGGTAGTGACCGGCACAGTGGCAGGTGACCCCCAGTGCAGGTGACGGACTCAGGAATAGATGGGTACCAGCAGTAGGTGCAGAAAGGAATAGTGGGCATGGCAAGATTAGACAGGTATGGGATGACAGGTACTGGAGACATACATAAGGATAACAGGACAGGAGCTCAGGACCTGACAACTCCCTAGGTAGCAGACTGCCTGACTAACTAACTGAAGGTGTTGCAAAGGCACCTCCCCTAATGGGAAGATGCCTTAAATACACTGTGGCTCTCAGACATAGGCTGAGAGGCATTTCCTGGAAATAACACGCTGGACCTTTAAAAGCAGAGCAGGTGTGCAAGTGTGGCGCCCTGGCCTAGCCAGGTCGTCACAGATAACACACAAACACCCCACCCCCACTTGATTGGGACAACAGCCAAACAAAAACCCTTTTGCCTCCCTCCAGTGTCTGATGACCTCACCAGGTGGGGCGGAGCTAAGCGGTTGGCTCCACCCACCGAGGAGTTCACAGGCCTGGAGGTGGGAAAAGTGACAGTTTTAGTGGAGGAGTTTGAAGTGAGAGGAGCAAGCACTTGGGTGTCTGGGTTTGTGGCCCAGGCACTGACAGCAAGGTTGGCAGACGGTGGTGGTCGTCTGCAGGAGTGGTGGAGCAACGCGGAACCGTAGGACCGGGGACGGGCGACAGCCCGCCGGTACCGACCGGGGAGCGAAATGAAGCCAGCACCACAGGCAGGGCTATCGGACTCCGACCAGGCTTGGAGCAGCTGACAATAGTCAGATCCGAATGTGACTGGAACCCCAGGGGTTTCACAACAGCAAAAGTCCCGATTGAAGGCAACCGCCCACACCGTGAGGGTATACAGCTACCGCCTAATGATAGAGACCCAAGGGCCAGCATCTGCGGGCAAACGGGCTCCTCCGGTACCCATACACCGGGGAGCGGACTACCGTTGGGAATCCATAGTAGTCAGAAAGAGAGCATCAAAGTGCAGGGAAAGATAGCCGCCATCACCTGTCCGGGGAGAGACACTGCAGCCGGCTGCGGGACCCGTCCATCCAGCCGTTTGGTTTACCGAGGACTTTGTACCTTTCTTGCTGAGTGAGTACACCCATGCCATCCGGCACCGCGCCGCGCTGTCCCTGCGACCCTGCACCTCACCAACCCTGCCTCCCTGTCACAACATCACCGGGCCCCGGGACCACCGACCCCTACCCACGGAGGGGGAAAACAACATCCCAGCTGCTCCCTACCATCGCTCCCGGGATCCCCGTCACCAGCAGCGGTGGTGCCCATCTTCACCACGACCCATGGGTGGCGTCACGGGCTAAATTTCCCAAACCAACCACCCCTTTCACTCACGGGCGAGGAGCGCTGCTCGAGTCCCTGGATCAGGCCCACCGCTCGAGCCACCGAGCAGCCATCGCAGCAGCGCCGGACCCGAGCGTTAGCGAGCGCAGCGCAGTGGCGTCCCTCCCGCCCGCGACACAAGCACACCTTAGGTGCACTCCCTGGAACCCTGTCCGGCATGCACAGGGCCGTAGATGGCCTGGGGAGTGCAGAGAGGACACGACCCAGCTGGGGCGGTGAGCAAGTTGGCGTTTTTGTGGAGATGCCAGCACGACAGTGACTACTAATATCCTAAAGTCATGGCTTGCTTTCATTACTAAAGCCACAGAATCCTTTGTATGACCGATATTAACAGTGCCCCTGTTGACTTATAATGTGCCCATTGGGGTTCCATTGTTATGTCAGTTGTCTTGACAGCAAAAATTAAATTGTATGCAACTGGAAGTAATTGAAAAATTGACAACAATGTGCCTGATGGAAGGATGAAAATAGCTTGGAGGGGTTTGTCCAGTTTCAAAGTGCATTGGGCCAAAAATTTGATCTACATGAATATATGAATGTCAGCACTGGCCATGCCATGAGGCTCCTGGCATAGGGTTTTCACTTCAGCAGTCGATGACCCCGTTCTGTATCTTTACATTGTCTGCAATTTCTTGGCTGTGGTTCCTGAACGCTTCCACTTTTCAATGATACCACTCACAGGTCATGGTGGAATATTTAGGAAATTTCATGAGCTGACTTGTGGCACCCTATTGAAGAAAAAAGAGGGGGGAATCTGGCTCTTGAGCATACAAAGTATTCTTTATTTAGTTTACATACAGTGCATTGTAGAGTAAGTGGATCTACTCGTTTCAAGTGTGTTTACCACTCTAAAGGCCGCTTTACACACAATGACATCACTAACGAGATATCGTTGAGTTCACGGAATTTGTGACGCACATCCGGCATCGTTAGCGACGTCGTTGCGTGTGACACCTATGAGCGACCGTTAACGATCCACAAAACGGCAAAAATCGTTGATTGTTGACACGTCATTCATTTTCCAAATATCGTTGCTCATTCTGGACGCAGGTTGTTCGTCGTTCCTGAGGCAGCACAGATCGCTACGTGTGACACCCCAGGAATGACGAACTACAGCGTTCCTGCGTCCTCTGGCAACGAGGTGGGAGTGACGTGAATGCGGCTATACTCTCCGCCCCTCCGCTTCTATTGGTGTCCCGCTGATTGACGTCGCTGTGACACCACACGAACCGCCCCCTTAAAAAAGAGGTTGTTCGCCGCCCACAGCGAAGTCACTAGGAAGGTAAGTCCGTTTGACGCGTCCTAGCGATATTGTTCGCCACGGGCAGCGATTTGCCCGTGACACACAAACGACGGGGGCGGATGCGATCGCTAGCGACATTGCTAGCGATGTCGCAGCGTGTAAAGCGCCCTTTAGTCATGATACAGAACAAATCAACCGATGGATTTTGAATAAAGTTTTCAACCTGTGAACACAACGGTGAATATATTTATCAGGTTGATAATTCAAATAAACTGAACCTAATTACAGTACATGACAGGCGAAATTCACAAAGAGTATTGCACACTAAACAAAACATACAAAATATACAATATGTAGAAATAAATATAGAATGCCATTCAAATTCAATGTATTTATTTATTTCAATACATGTTAGGAGGTGATACAATGAGATGGCCTTCTTGTTGTATAATGCACTGTATGTAAACTAAATAAAAAAATACTTTGCATGTTCAACAGCCGGATTCCCCCCTCTTTTTTCTTTGTCTGGTTTGGCCATGTTGAGACTGAATCCAGGAATGATGATACAGTCATATGAAAAAGTGTGGGCACCCCTATTAATGTTAATCTTTTTTCTTTATAACAATTTGGGTTTTTGCAACAGCTATTTGTTTCATGTATCTAATAACTGATGGACTATGGTATTACTATGGTAATATTTCTGGATTGAACTGAGGTTTATTGTACGAACAGAAAATGTGCAATCCGCATTTAACCCCTTCAGCCCCGGGGCACTTTCCGTTTTTGCGTTTTTGTTTTTTGCTCCCCTTCTTCCGAGAGCCGTAACTTTTTTATTTTTCTGTCAATCTTGCCATATGAGGGCTTGTTTTTTGCGGGATAAGTTGTATTTTTAAATGAAACCATAAGTTTTACCATATGGTGTACTGGAAAGCAGCAAAAAAATTCCAAGTGTGGAAAAATTGCAAAAAAAGTGTGATGGCACATCAGTTTTTGGGATGTTTTATTCACGGTGTTCACTATATGGTAATACTGATGTGTAGGTATGATGCCTGAGGTCGGTGCGAGTTTGTAGACACCAAACATGTATAGATTTACTTGTATCTAAGGGGTTAAAAAAAATTCACAAGTTTGTCCAATAAAAGTGGCGCACGTTTTGCGCCATTTTCCGAAACATGTAGCGTTCTTATTTTTTGGGATCTATGGCTCAGTGATTGCCTATTTTTTGCGTCTCGAGCTGATGTTTCTAATGGTAGCATTTTTGCGCAGATGCTACATTTTGATCGCCTGTTATTGCATTTTGCGTAAAACTTGCGGCGACCAAAAAACGTAATTTTGGCGTTTGGAATTTTTTTGCCACTACGCCGTTTACCAATCAGATGAATTTATTTTATATTTTGATAGATCGGGCATTTCTGAACGCGGCGATACCAAATATGTGTATATTTATTTATTTTTTAACCCTTTAATTTTCAATGGGGGGAAAGGGGGGTGATTTGAACTTTTAGGTTTTTTGTTTTTTTTTTTAATTTTTTAAAACTTTTTTTTTACTTTTTTAATTTTATTTTACTAGTCCCCCTAGGGGGCTATAGCGATCAGCAATCCGATTGCTGATCGCTATCTGCTGATCACAGCTATGCCGCTGTAAACAGCAGAAATAGTCACTTTCTTTTTTCCTCTGCTCCGTGCCGAGGAAGAATGAAAGTGAAACTTCGTACCAGCAGGCGTCATCACATGACCCTGTGCTACGATGGCAACCACCGAACGTCACGTGATCACTCACGTGACGTCCGGAGGGGGCGGCGGTAAGTAGAAAACATGGCTGCGTGCATATAGATCTCGCTGCCAGATTTTGGCAGCGAGATCTAAGGGGTTAATGTTCCGGGTGGAATGCGATTCCACTCGGAACATGTAGGCACACATGTCAGCTGTTGAAAACAGCTGATATGTGTGCCGATCCACGCCGCCTGCCCGCGGCAGGGGGTGGGGCTTACCGGGACACGATCCATGACGGAAAGATCCGTCCATGGTCGTGAAGGGGTTAAACAAAATTTGACCGGTGCAAAAGTATGGGCACCCTTATCAATTTCTTGATTTGAACACTCCTAACTACTTTTTACTGACTAAAGCACTAAATTAGTTTTGTAACCTCATTGAGCTTTGAACTTCATAGGCAGGTGTATCCAATCATGAGAAAAGGTATTTAAGGTGGCCACTTGCAAGTTGTTCTCCTATTTGAATCTCCTATGAAGAGTGGCATCATGGGCTCCTCACAACAACGCTCAAATGATCTGAAATCAAAGATTATTCAACATAGTTGTTCAGGGGAAGGATACAAAAAGTTGTCTCAGAGATTTAAACTGTCAGTTTCCACTGTGAGGAACATAGTAAGGAAATGGAAGAACACAGGTACAGTTCTTGTTACGCCCAGAAGTGGCAGGCCAACAAAAATATCATAAAGGCAGAGAAGAAGAATGGTGAGAACAGTCAAGGACAATCCACAGACCACCTCCAAAGACCTGCAGCTTCATCTTGCTGCAGATGGTGTCAATGTGCATCGGTCAACAACACAGTGCACTTTGCACAAGGAGAAGCTGTATGGGAGAGTGATGCGAAAGAAGCTGTTTCTGCAAGCACGCCACAAACAGAGTCGCCTGAGGTATGCAAAAGCACATTTGGACAAGCCAGTTACATTTTGGAAAAAGATCCTTCGGACTGATGAAACAAAGATTGAGTTGTTTGGTCATGCATAAAGACGTTATGCATGGAGGCAAAAAAACACGGCATTCCAAGAAAAGCACTTGCTACCCACAGTAAAATTTGGTGGAGGTTCCATCATGCTTTGGGGCTGTGTGGCCAATGCCGGCACCGGGAATCTTGTTAAAGTTGAGGGTCGCATGGATTCAACTCAGTATCAGCAGATTCTTGACAATTATGAGCAAGAATCAGTGACGAAGTTGAAGTTACGCAGGGGATGGATATTTCAGCAAGACAATGATCCAAAACACCGCTCCAAATCTACTCAGGCATTCATGCAGAGGAACAATTACAATGTAAGGGAATGGCCATCCCAGTCCCCAGACCTGAATATCATTGAACATCTGTGGGATGATTTGACGCGTGCTGTCCATGCTCGGCGACCATCAAACTTAACTGAACTGGAATTGTTTTGTAAACAGGAAAGGTCAAATATACCTTTATCCAGGATCCAGGAACTCATTAAACGCTACAGGAAGCGACTAGAGGCTGTTATTTTTGCAAAAGGAGGCTCTACAAAATATTAATGTCACTTTTATGTTGAGGTGCCCATACTTTTGCACCAGTCAAATTTTGTTTAAATGCGGATTGCACATTTTCTGTTAGTATAATAAACCTCATTTCAATCCAGAAATATTACTCAGTGCATCAGTTATTAGATATATGAAACTGAAATAGCTGTTGCAAAAACCCAAATTGTTATGAAGAAAAAAGGTTAACTTTAATAGGGGTGCCCAAACATTTTCATATGACTGTATGGTAGGTTGGACTTTACTTAATCCTATTTAGGACCACACTTGAATTCAGTGAGCTCTTTAGAATGAGCTATCCTTTTTCAAATGCTAGTAAAGCTAGACTGCATGGATAGGCTATGTATACACTAGGTGCAATGGGGCAGACATACTTTAACTCAATATTTAAGGCTTATACCCCTATAATTTTGTGCATCCAGATTTATTGATAGATGGGTAGATTACTCTTCATCTTCAAAAAGAGGTTCTCCAGCTGTTAAGCTGTGTATCCCATAACGTAGACTGCTTCCAGCCTCCGTCATTGGTCTTCATAGGAGGGCATTTTTACTATACAGACTTTCTGTTACAGATCACTTCTGAAAGGGACACTATACTCATTGTTATTTATCATTTTACAAGGGCTGAAAACGTCTGTATCCCCTTCTCAACATATACCCTTCTCAATGTATACTATGACGTCATATACCTTGTCCATTTCCTTGATGCGCCACCTGTGTTATTCAGCCAATGTCTGAATCTAATAGCAGTGGGTGGAGCCAAGCTTATACTTTTAAATGTTACTGTCAATCTCGGACATCGGCATCTAATATGATCACAGCTCTACTCCCTTATCAGCCTCCAAAATGCAATTGTAGGGAGTTGATCGGCTGCTATGGCAGCTGGGAAGTCTGCTGAAAACCTCCATGCCTGCTATTATGGTACATCTATGATGACCAGGGTGTAGCCAGACTTCATAGGAGATTTGTAGGTAAAGATTTCCCCTATTCTTGCAATACTATGGGATGAAAAAAAAATTATTTTGCAAAAAACAAGCCTTCACACAACTGTAAAGATGTAATAATTTGGGAAAAAAAGGTGTAAATCTTGAAAAATTTATAAAACAAAAGTTGTAAATCTTGAAAAAAAAGGTAAGGAAAAATGAAATCACAAAAAAGGGGAAAGTTGTCAGTTCAAGAAAGGTTTAAATAACTAGAATTCATGAAATAATATTACTCATCTTGGTTCTAGGGGGTAATGTTTCTTCTTATGGAGAGTAACATGTCTGATATGCGAGTGTAAGGAGGCTTATAAGTCATGAAATGCTCTTCTATGAAGACCAGGATATAGCCAGACTGCAGAGGAGATTTGTAGGTAAAGATTTCCCTTTTTCTTGCAATACTGGGGGATTAAAAAAAAAAAAAACATCCTGCAAAAAACATGCCCTTACACATCTATAGAGATGAAAAAAATAAAAATTTTAAAATCTTCAAAAAAGAGAGGGAAAAGGGAAAGCAGAAAAAAATGGAAAGTTGCCAGTTCAAGAAAGGGTTAAATAACTAGAATTCAAAAAGTATTATTACTCAACTAGGGTCTCAGTGGTAATGTTTTGCCTTGTGGAGAGTGACATGTCTGATATGCCAGTGTAAGGAAGCTTATAAGCCATGAAATGCTCTTCTGTGAAGATCAGGGTGTAGCCAGACTTCATAGGAGATTTCTAGGTAAAAATTTGCCCTATTCATGCAATACTGTGAAATAAAAAAAAATGATCCTGCAAAAAACATGCCCTTATACATCTATAGAGATGAAAAAATTAATAAAATAAAATTTAAAATCTTGAAAAAGGGAGTAAAAAGTGAAAACATAAAAAAATGGAAAGTTGCCAGTTCAGGAAAGGGTTAAAGAACTAGAATTAATGACGTAATGTTAGTAAACTAGCATCTAGAAGTCATGTTTCTCCTTGTGGAGAGTGACATGTTTCATATGCCAGTGTAAGGAGGCTTATAAGCCAAGAAATGCTCTTCTGTGAAAATCAGAGTATAGCCAGACTTCATAGGACATTTCTAGGTAAACATTTCCCCTAATCTTGCAGTACTGTGGAATTAAAAAAAAAAATCATTCTGCAAAAAAAATGCTCTTATACAGCTATAGAGATGAAAAAACTAAAAAGTTTAAAATCGTGAAAAACGGAGGGAATATTGAAAGCACAAAAAATGGATAGTTGCTAATTCAGGAAAAGGTTAAATAACTAGAATTCATGGAGTAATATTACTCAACTACGGTCTAAGAGGTAATGTTTCTCCTTGTGGGAAGTGACGTTCTGATATGTCAGTGTAAGGAGACTTATAAGTCATGCAATGCTTCTCTCGGCAATCTAATATATAAAGCTGAGTGTATATATGTATGTGTGTATGTATGTCCACTAAAGGAATCCGCACCGTCACATTTACAATCACAAGATTTTGCACAGATGCCCCATGTGACACAGGAAACGTCGTAGACTATGTTTTGACAGGAAAATTTAACCCCGCACTTTAGAGTTACTCTCCAAAAACACTGCTTCCATTAAAATGAATGGAGCTGGGAGCTGCACGTTATTAATATCAGCTGTGGTTGGTTGCTATAGGAACAAAGGACATTCATAGTATAAGAAGCTTATGTTTGAGATAATATGATGTCAGTGGGAAGACAGACACAGACTGAGAGACAGACAGGCACAGAAAGACAGGGAAAAAGACAAACAGACAGAGACAGATATGAGAAAAAAAAAGCCAGACAAACAAAAAGACAGACAGAAAGACACACAGGGAAAGAGACAGATGGGGAAAGAGACAGATGGGGGAAGAGACAGACGGGGGAAGAGACAGCCGGAGAAGAGACAGACGGGGGAAGGAGACATTCGGGGGAAGAGACAGGCAGGGAAGAGACAGACGGAGGAAGAGATGGATGGGGGAAGAGACAGACGGGGGAAGAGACAGACGGGGGAATAGACAGATGGGAGGAAGAGACAGACGGGAAGAGACAGATGGGTGAGAGACAGACGGGGAGAGACAGACCTGGAAAGAGACAGATGGGGAAATAGACTGACAGAGAAAGATACTGACAGGGAAAGAGACTGACAGACAGAGATAGAGAGAGAGACAGACACAGACAGAAAGACATGGATAGAGACAGAGACACACATAGAGACAGAAACACACATAGACAGAGACAGACAGACAGAGACAGACAGACAGACAGAGACACACACACAGAGACAGACAGACAGACACACACAGAGACCGACAGAGACAGGGAGAGACAGGGATAGACACAGACAGACAGAGACAGAGACTTGGAGAGAGACAGTTACTATCCCGGGCACTGCCCGGATACTACAGCTATTTAAATAAAATTCAGCTGAAAACTTTAGGCTGCCATTTAGTTCTTTGTAAAAATCTAGTATCAGCAAAATGTAATTTTAACAATGTTGGAAAATAAAGAGTTAACACATCCTTCCTCTTCATATGCTATAATTTGAGGGCAGAAAACCATTGATGTCCACCATTACAGTTTAGAAGAAAGAAAGCTTCACAGTGAGACAGCAATTACAAAAACAACAGAGAAAACTACCTTTTCCTTTTTATTTCAAACCCCATAATAAAACACACAGACGTGTACATTGTACAGGCCGGATCTTTATTTTAACGCAGCTTACTAGAACATAACTTAATTCATTTGGACAGTCCATTGTGTTTTGTATTAAAGAAATGTAGAACTTCTTTTGGAGCTGTAAATTGTGAAACCATATGTATGACATGGAGGTCATGTCAAGACCATCTGTTTTTTTTAGTCTTAGTATGTGCCGGAGATTTCTTCCACACAGCTTAGTACTATGCAAACAGAAAGTGAAGATGTTTTTATGTTAAAGAATGTAATACACTCAAGAAATAGATACAAAATCAAAAAGTCAAAAAAAGGACAGATACCTATAGGCACATGCTGCAGTCATGGGTTATGAAATCTATGATATTATATATTGTCTTAATAAAAAAAAAAAACTATTAGCTATGTTAGCCATTGGGGACAGCATTTATTCAGTTAAAAAAAACAATCAGTATTTAACTAAAACTTAAAAAAATCCTCATAAATATGAAAATACACTTTTATTATCTAATTTATTATCACTATCATACAGGGAACCACGAGCCCTCTAAAGAGCAAATGATTTTAGATTTCCACCATTAATGTGTAGAGAATTTGTTAAGGGAACCTGTCAGGTCCAATATACATCCAGGACCATGAGCAGTGTATTGCTAATCCCTGCCTAACCGTCCCTGTATACACTAGCATAGATAAAGAGATCTTTAGAAAAAGTATTTATAAAGATCCTTTATGATATGCTAATGAGTGTAGGGACTAGTTACACGGGAGTTAGTTCCTCCGCTCATTCCGTCCTTTTAGCATGTTAATATGCCCACAGGCATGTGCTAACATGTTATTCAATGCAGCATCACCAGTGGTGATGCACATACCTGTGTCCACTGTCACTGCTGAACTGAATGCCAGGCACTTCTGTTCATGTGCAGTATGAAGCCGGGTGTACACGTCCTGGATTCAGAGAGGCCTAGTGCACATGACCGGAAGTGCCGAGACTTTGGATCAGAGGTGACAGCGCACACAGGTACGCACGTCACTGCTGATGATGCTGCATTGAATAGCATGTTAGTACACCCCTGTGGGTGTGCTAACATGCTAAGAGGGCGGAATGAGTGCAGGAACTTTCGCCCTTGCTACTAGTCCATGCACTCATTAGCATAGCATAAAGGATCTTAAAAAAACTTTCTCTAAAGATTTCTTTATCTATGGTACTAGATACAGGGACGGTTAGGCAAGGATTAGCAATATGCACCCAGAACTGCTCCCTTTAAAGGGAAGGTATAGTCAAAAAAAAATGTCAATAAGTGAAAAAATGTAAAGTATTAATGTTTTAATGTTTTGTTTAAATATTAATATTTGTTTTTAATTGAGCAAAATATAGAAAAAAAATTAAAAAGTTTGATATTTTCCACTCTTAAACACTAGGGGGAGCAGCTGCTGAAATCCTACAGAAATCCTACTGTAGAAATAGCCTGCATTACAGCTGCAGTAAAGTGGGAAGAATCTGCTCTCCTGGGTGTGATATCATAGCTCTCCCTCCCAACCTGGATGTTTACAAAGGATAAGGGAAGATGAAATGTAGGGACACAGTGCAGAGCCATTTTGTTGGTGACCAGAAATGTCTAAAGTGTCACCAAGGACAGCAGGAGTATCACACAGGGTAGGATTAGATACAAGGCTCAGCAGACAGTATCACAGGGGACAGGATTAGATACACAGCTCAGCAGTAGAGATGAGCGAACCGGTCCCGGTTCGGCTCGAGGCGGTTCGCCGAACGGGGGGTCTGGCTCGAGTTCGGCTCGTCGAACGTTCGACGAACCGAACTCGAGCCCATAGGAAACAATGGCAGGCAATCACAAACACAGTAAAACACCTAGAAAACACCCTCAAAGGTGTCCAAAAGGTGACAAACAACTCACAACACAACACAAACACATGGGAAAGTGACAAGGACATGTACTCATGCGAAAACAAAACAGCTGGACAAGGAAAAAGAGGAGGACACACAGATATAGGCATGGCACGCCCTTCTAAAGTCATGTAAAACACCGCAAGGTGACTCCAAGCGGAGTCTCCCTTTTTTCCAAAAATTGGGCCCCACACACCCACCCCTTCAGTGGCAGCAGTTGTGCCCCAGTTGTACACTTCACAGCTAGATTTGCATCAAGCACATTCAAAAATACGCCATTCTTATCCGTCCCCAGGATGACACCGGGGTAGGTAGCAAAGTCTTTCCTGATCCCAGCTCTGTTCATCTTGGCTTCTTTTAAAAACACAGCAAGCAAGGGTTACTCCAAGCGGAGTCTCCCTTTTTTCCAAAAATTGGGCCCCACACACACCCACCCCTTCAGTGGCAGCACTTGGGCCCCAGTTGTACACTTCACAGCTAGATTTGCATCAAGCACATTCAAAAATACGCTATTCTTAACCGTCCCCAGGATGACACCGGGGTAGGTAGCAAAGTCTTTCCTGATCCCAGCTCTGTTCATCTTGGCTTCTTTTAAAAACACAGCAAGCAAGGGTTACTCCAAGCGGAGTCTCCCTTTTTTCCAAAAATTGGGCCACACAGACACCCACCCCATCAGTGGCAGCACTTGGGCCCTAGTTGCAAACAGGATGTTTTGATTTGCATCAAGCACATTCAAAAATACGCTATTCTTAGCCGTCCCCAGGATGACACCGGGGTAGGTAGCAAAGTCTTTCCTGATCCCAGCTCTGTTCATCTTGGCTTCTTTTAAAAACACAGCAAGCAAGGGTTACTCCAAGCGGAGTCTCCCTTTTTTCCAAAAATTGGGCCACACAGACACCCACCCCATCAGTGGCAGCACTTGGGCCCTAGTTGCAAACAGGATGTTTTGATTTGCATCAAGCACATTCAAAAATACGCTATTCTTAGCCGTCCCCAGGATGACACTGGGGTAGGTAGCAAAGTCTTTGCTGACCCATGACTTGTTCATCTTGGCTTCTTTTAAAAACAATGTAAGCAAGGGTTACTCCAAGCGGAGTCTCCCCTTTTTTCCAAAAATTGGGCCCCACACACACCCACCCATTCAGTGGCAGCAGTTGTGCCCCAGTTGTACACTTCACAGCTAGATTTGCATCAAGCACATTCAAAAATACGCCATTCTTATCCGTCCCCAGGATGACACCGGGGTAGGTAGCAAAGTCTTTCCTGATCCCAGCTCTGTTCATCTTGGCTTCTTTTAAAAACACAGCAAGCAAGGGTTACTCCAAGCGGAGTCTCCCTTTTTTCCAAAAATTGGGCCACACAGACACCCACCACATCAGTGGCAGCACTTGGGCCCTAGTTGCAAACAGGATGTTTTGATTTGCATCAAGCACATTCAAAAATACGCTATTCTTAGCCGTCCCCAGGATGACACCGGGGTAGGTAGCAAAGTCTTTGCTGACCCATGACTTGTTCATCTTGGCTTCTTTTAAAAACAATGTAAGCAAGGGTTACTCCAAGCGGAGTCTCCCTTTTTTCCAAAAATTGGGCCACACAGACACCCACCCCATCAGTGGCAGCACTTGGGCCCTAGTTGCAAACAGGATGTTTTGATTTGCATCAAGCACATTCAAAAATACGCTATTCTTAGCCGTCCCCAGGATGACACCGGGGTAGGTAGCAAAGTCTTTCCTGATCCCAGCTCTGTTCATCTTGGCTTCTTTTAAAAACACAGCAAGCAAGGGTTACTCCAAGCGGAGTCTCCCTTTTTTCCAAAAATTGGGCCACACAGACACCCACCCTATCAGTGGCAGCACTTGGGCCCTAGTTGCAAACAGGATGTTTTGATTTGCATCAAGCACATTCAAAAATACGCTATTCTTAGCCGTCCCCAGGATGACACCGGGGTAGGTAGCAAAGTCTTTCCTGATCCCAGCTCTGTTCATCTTGGCTTCTTTTAAAAACACAGCAAGCAAGGGTTACTCCAAGCGGAGTCTCCCTTTTTTCCAAAAATTGGGCCACACAGACACCCACCCCATCAGTGGCAGCACTTGGGCCCTAGTTGCAAACAGGATGTTTTGATTTGCATCAAGCACATTCAAAAATACGCTATTCTTAGCCGTCCCCAGGATGACACCGGGGTAGGTAGCAAAGTCTTTGCTGACCCATGACTTGTTCATCTTGGCTTCTTTTAAAAACAATGTAAGCAAGGGTTACTCCAAGCGGAGTCTCCCTTTTTTCCAAAAATTGGGCCACACAGACACCCACCCCATCAGTGGCAGCACTTGGGCCCTAGTTGCAAACAGGATGTTTTGATTTGCATCAAGCACATTCAAAAATACGCTATTCTTAGCCGTCCCCAGGATGACACCGGGGTAGGTAGCAAAGTCTTTCCTGATCCCAGCTCTGTTCATCTTGGCTTCTTTTAAAAACACAGCAAGCAAGGGTTACTCCAAGCGGAGTCTCCCTTTTTTCCAAAAATTGGGCCACACAGACACCCACCCCATCAGTGGCAGCACTTGGGCCCTAGTTGCAAACAGGATGTTTTGATTTGCATCAAGCACATTCAAAAATACGCTATTCTTAGCCGTCCCCAGGATGACACTGGGGTAGGTAGCAAAGTCTTTGCTGACCCATGACTTGTTCATCTTGGCTTCTTTTAAAAACAATGTAAGCAAGGGTTACTCCAAGCGGAGTCTCCCTTTTTTCCAAAAATTGGGCCACACAGACACCCACCCCATCAGTGGCAGCACTTGGGCCCTAGTTGCAAACAGGATGTTTTGATTTGCATCAAGCACATTCCAAATCCACAAGCATTTACTCTCCCCAGGATGACACAGGGGTAGTAAATTCCTTCTGGATCCATGACTTGTTCATTTTGATGAACGTCAGTCTGTCCACATTGTCACTGGACAGACGCGTGCGCTTATCTGTCAGCACACACCCAGCAGCACTGAATACACGTTCAGAGACAACGCTGGCAGCTGGACACGACAAAATCTCCAAGGCGTAAGTTGCGAGCTCTGGCCATTTTTGTAGGTTTGAAGCCCAAAAGGAGCAAGGCTCCAGTTGCACAGTCATGGCATCGATGTTCATTTGGAGATACTCCTGTATCATCCTCTCCAGCCGTTGACTATGTGTCAGACTTGTTGTCTCTGGTGGCCTTGCAAAAGAGGGTCTAAAAAAATTATGAAAAGATTCCATAAAATTGCTGTTACCGGCACCAGAAAAGGTCCTACTGGTACGGGTAGACTGTTGAAGATGACGAGACCGTCCCATGTTTGTCAAGTTACAACTGGGAGATTCACTCCCTGCACCTGCACGGTTGTTTGGTGGAAAAGCCGAGCTAAGATCTAGTAACAGCTTCTGCTGATACTCCTGCATACGTGCGTCCCTTTCTATGGCTGGAATTATGTCACAAAATTTGGACTTGTACCGGGGATCTAATAGTGTGGCAATCCAGTAGTCATCATCACTTCTAATTTTGACAATACGACTGTCATGTTGGAGGTAGTGCAACAAAAAGGCACTCATGTGTCTTGCGCAGCCATGCGGACCAAGTCCATGCTGTGTTTGTGGCATAGAGGTGCTACCCGTTCTTTCTTCCTCTGACATCTGACCCCAACCTCTTTCAACTGAAATTTGACCAAGGTCTCCCTCATCCGCTGAGTCTTCCATGTCCATGGACAGTTCGTCCTCCATTTCTTCATGTTCTCCTGCACCTTGCTCAACATTTCGCCTGCTACTATGCGCCCTTGTCGATCCCTGTCCCCCATGGTCCCATGCCTGCTGCGTTGGTGATGATGAACGTCTGGACCTTCGTGATGTTGTTGTCCCTTGCGCATATGAATCCTCCTGTAGTTCCTCCCCTTCATGTTGTCCCACCCCCTGACTCCGAATAGTGTTTAGCGTGTGCTCCAGCATGTAAATGACTGGAATCGTCATGCTGATAATGGCATTGTCAGAGCTAAACATATTCGTCGCCATGTCGAAACTGTGCAGAAGGGTGCATAGGTCCTTGATCTGAGACCACTCCATCAGGGTGATCTGCCCCACCTCTGCATCTCGTTGGCCCAGGCTATACGTCATGACGTATTGCACCAGGGCTCTGCGGTGCTGCCACAGTCGCTGTAACATGTGGAGAGTTGAATTCCAGCGTGTCGCCACATCGCATTTCAGGCGATGAACCGGCAGGCCGAAAGACTTCTGGAGCGATGCAAGTCGCTCTGCTGCGGCGCTTGAACGGCGGAAGTGAGCTGACAGTTTTCGTGCCCTGTTCAGAAGGCCATCTAGGCCGGGATAGTGTGTTAAAAATTGCTGCACGACAAGGTTCAACACGTGAGCCATACAAGGTACGTGTGTCACCTTGCCCAGGCGAAGTGCCGCACCCAGGTTTGCAGCATTGTCGCACACGGCCTTACCAGGCTGCAGTTTGAGTGGAGACAACCATTTATTAAACTCGGACCGCAAAGCTGACCACAACTCCTCAGCTGTGTGACTCTTATTACCAAGACATGTCAAGCTAAAGACCGCCTGATGCCGTTGCGCTCTGCTGCCAGCATAGTAATGAGGGGTGCGTGATTCCTTCTGCGCAGTGAGAACGCTGGTGGCCTGACCAGGCAGGCTTGGGGCGGAGGTGGAGGACCCAGATGAGGTGGAGGATGCAGAAGCAGTGGCGGAACTTGGACAGACAGAGGATTGACACACAAGTCGTGGGGACGGCAAGACTTGTGCAGCAGACCCTTCACCATCTATCACCATAGTTACCCAGTGCCCAGTCAGCGACATGTAACGTCCCTGTCCATGCTTACTGGTCCAAGTATCGGTGGTGAAATGCACCCGTTCACACACAGAGTTTCTCAAGGAAGCGGTGATGTTGTGTGCGACATGCTGGTGTAGCGCGGGCACACCTTTCTTAGAGAAGTAGTGGCGACTAGGCATCTGGTACTGGGGCACAGCGACAGACATAAGGTCTCTAAAATCCTGTGTGTCCACTAGGCGGAAAGGCAGCATTTCGGTAGCCAACAGCTTACAGAGGGATAGAGTCAACCTCTTAGCTTTGTCATGGGTCGGAGGAAGTGGCCTTTTATTTGACCACATCTGAGGGACAGAGATCTGGCTGCTGTGTGTAGACGGTGTTGAGTAGGGTGTCCCTTGAAAAATGCAGGTTTGTGAGGAAAGTGCAGGCGGAGACATGATGTTGCCTTCATCCAACGTTGGTGCTATCGATGTCTGAGAGAGCTGTACACACTCACTTGTTTCCCCTTCCAAACCAACTGACGACCTTACAAGCAAACTGCCTGTTGCGGTTACAGTGGTGGAAGTTTTGCGTGGAAAAACAGGTGTGGCAGCTGTCCCCACAGTCCTAGAAGATGAAGAGCGCGCGGATGCAGTGGAAGGGGCGGGCGGTGGATGGTTCGCTCCACTAGGCCGCATTGCAGCACGGTGAGCTTCCCACCGGGACTTATGATATTTAGTCATGTGACGATTCATGGAAGAAGTTGTCAAACTGCTGAGGTTTTGACCTCTACTAACAGAATCATGACAAATGTTACATATCACATGAGTTGGGCGATCTTTTTCGATGTGAAAAAAGGACCAGGCTAGGCAAGGCTTAGAGGCCATGCGACCTGTTGATCCACCCCGAATAATGCTCATAGGCAGAGTGGTGGCTGAGGATGCAGTTGTAGACGTGCTACCAGTGCTCCGACTCTGTCCAGGAAGGCGCAAGGTAACTTCGTCGTCGGTTGCATCCTCCTCCACCGCCTCTGTTGACCTCCTCGAGTGCCTGACTGGGGGTTGACAGTAGGTGGGATCTAGAACGTCATCATCAATTGTTGTGTTTGCACTCCCCTCCCCCTCAGACCGAGCCTCTTCTTGCCCTGACGGAATATTTAAGTTGTCATCCCAATCGGGTATCTGCGTCTCATCTTCATCAGTATGTTCCTCATTGTCTATAACCACAGGTGTTACAGTTTGTGACAAAGGGTCAACATTATGCTCAGAAACTTGGTCCTCACGGCCTGAATCTGAGTCACAAAGGTTCTGGGCATCACTGCAGACCATTTCCTGTTCTGTACTCACTGTAGCTTGGGAGCAGACCTCTGATTCCCAGGCTATAGTGTGACTGAACAGCTCTGCAGACTCAGCCATCTCAGTTCCACCATACTGTGCAGGGCTGATGGAGACTTCAGAGCTGGGAGAAAGCAAGTTTGATTGGGATGACAACTCAGAGGACTGGTGTTTTTTGGATGCGGTACTTGAAGTGGCAGAGAGGGCACTTGTTGGACCACTTGAGATCCATTCAAGCATTTTCCTTTTTTGCCCATCATCTACCTTTGTTCCTGTTGTTCGTGTCCGTAACAAAGGGAGCACATCGGATTGTCCACGGTAAGTAGTAGACATCTTACTTTTGCTGGTAGATGGTCTATCTTCAGCAGATGATAATGGAGCTTTGCCACCTTCCCCACGGACAAAACCTTTTTTGCCTTTTCCACCACGCCTCTTCCCCTTTCCACCAGCATCTGTCATTTTGCCACTCATGTTGATTGCGACAAGATTGTGGACTGAAAATGTGGTAGTAAAAATTGAGAGGTGGTGAAGATTGCAGTGGTGGTCTAGCTTTATTAACAGCAGAATAATAAAGAATAAATATCCCTGACAATGCAACTTAGTTATAATTAGTTGGAGTGTGCAACGCAGGCAGACGTGCTGCAAATGTCTTTGCACTAGTGGGACTATAGCAAAGTCCAATAGCCACGTATAGGATGCCACTAGGTACACTGAGTGTTTGCTAGTATAATGGCTTGGTTAGAATGAGTTGTAGTGTGCAACGCAGGCAGACGCGCTCTGCAAATGTCTTTGCACTAGTGGGACTATAGCAAAGTCCAATAGCCACGTATAGGATGCCACTAGGTACACTGAGTGTTTGCTAGTATAATGGCTTGGTTAGAATGAGTTGTAGTGTGCAACGCAGGCAGACGCGCTCTGCAAATGTCTTTGCACTAGTGGGACTATAGCAAAGTCCAATAGCCACGTATAGGATGCCACTAGGTACACTGAGTGTTTGCTAGTATAATGGCTTGGTTAGAATGAGTTGTAGTGTGCAATGCAGGCAGACGCGCTCTGCAAATGTCTTTGCACTAGTGGGACTATAGCAAAGTCCAATAGCCACGTATAGGATGCCACTAGGTACACTGAGTGTTTGCTAGTATAATGGCTTGGTTAGAATGAGTTGTAGTGTGCAATGCAGGCAGACGCGCTCTGCAAATGTCTTTGCACTAGTGGGACTATAGCAAAGTCCAATAGCCACGTATAGGATGCCACTAGGTACACTGAGTGTTTGCTAGTATAATGGCTTGGTTAGAATGAGTTGTAGTGTGCAACGCAGGCAGACGCGCTCTGCAAATGTCTTTGCACTAGTGGGACTATAGCAAAGTCCAATAGCCACGTATAGGATGCCACTAGGTACACTGAGTGTTTGCTAGTATAATGGCTTGGTTAGAATGAGTTGTAGTGTGCAACGCAGGCAGACGCGCTCTGCAAATGTCTTTGCACTAGTGGGACTATAGCAAAGTCCAATAGCCACGTATAGGATGCCACTAGGTACACTGAGTGTTTGCTAGTATAATGGCTTGGTTAGAATGAGTTGTAGTGTGCAACGCAGGCAGACGCGCTCTGCAAATGTCTTTGCACTAGTGGGACTATAGCAAAGTCCAATAGCCACGTATAGGATGCCACTAGGTACACTGAGTGTTTGCTAGTATAATGGCTTGGTTAGAATGAGTTGTAGTGTGCAACGCAGGCAGACGCGCTCTGCAAATGTCTTTGCACTAGTGGGACTATAGCAAAGTCCAATAGCCACGTATAGGATGCCACTAGGTACACTGAGTGTTTGCTAGTATAATGGCTTGGTTAGAATGAGTTGTAGTGTGCAACGCAGGCAGACGCGCTCTGCAAATGTCTTTGCACTAGTGGGACTATAGCAAAGTCCAATAGCCACGTATAGGATGCCACTAGGTACACTGAGTGTTTGCTAGTATAATGGCTTGGTTAGAATGAGTTGTAGTGTGCAACGCAGGCAGACGCGCTCTGCAAATGTCTTTGCACTAGTGGGACTATAGCAAAGTCCAATAGCCACGTATAGGATGCCACTAGGTACACTGAGTGTTTGCTAGTATAATGGCTTGGTTAGAATGAGTTGTAGTGTGCAACGCAGGCAGACGCGCTCTGCAAATGTCTTTGCACTAGTGGGACTATAGCAAAGTCCAATAGCCACGTATAGGATGCCACTAGGTACACTGAGTGTTTGCTAGTATAATGGCTTGGTTAGAATGAGTTGTAGTGTGCAACGCAGGCAGACGCGCTCTGCAAATGTCTTTGCACTAGTGGGACTATAGCAAAGTCCAATAGCCACGTATAGGATGCCACTAGGTACACTGAGTGTTTGCTAGTATAATGGCTTGGTTAGAATGAGTTGTAGTGTGCAACGCAGGCAGACGCGCTCTGCAAATGTCTTTGCACTAGTGGGACTATAGCAAAGTCCAATAGCCACGTATAGGATGCCACTAGGTACACTGAGTGTTTGCTAGTATAATGGCTTGGTTAGAATGAGTTGTAGTGTGCAATGCAGGCAGACGCGCTCTGCAAATGTCTTTGCACTAGTGGGACTATAGCAAAGTCCAATAGCCACGTATAGGATGCCACTAGGTACACTGAGTGTTTGCTAGTATAATGGCTTAGTTATCAGTTGGAGTGTGCAGAGGACAAGAGGGTACAGTGGCAGGATTGTGGTGCTCTGGGTAGAGGAATGGAAGACTGCCTTTCTATTCCCTCCTAATGGTGAAATGCAGGTAGGAAATCCCTGACCTGGGCTACACAGACGCTGTTGCTGTTTGCAGGACCTGTCACTTATGGCTCTCTGACCCTGCCGGTTGGAGCCCTTAAAAGGACTGCTATAAAGTGCTCTCCCTAAGCTGTCTAACGCTGTGTATGCAGCGCATACAGCTGTATCGGCTATAGGACTCAGGAAGACGGAGCTGCGACAGTGATGTCTGACACCAAAGACGCAGAAGGCAGATAATGGCGTCCGTGAAGAAAATGTCCGGTTTTATAATGCAGGGACATGTGACATGCAGATCCTATCACACATGCCGTTGCTTCTCTGGCTCAAAGTCCACTTAGCTGTGTGTGTGTCTGGGATTGGCTGACATGCTGGCCCGCCCCACAAGACGCGCGCGCTTAGGGAAGGAAGACAAGAAAAAAAAAAAAAAAAAATGGCGATCGCCATTATAGAAACAGCAGTGATCTGAAGGCGCTGTTCACGCACACTATACACTGAAATGTGATAATAGTTTGATTCACAGAGTGACTTACACTATTACAGCAGAAACCAAGCTATGATTTAGCTGTTTTTTGGCTGCTAGAACCGTTCTCGAACGTTTCTAGAACTACCGAGCTTTTGCAAAAAGCTCGAGTTCTAGTTCGATCTAGAACATGCCCCAAAATCACTCGAGCCGCGAACTGGAGAACCACGAACCACGAACCGCGCTCAACTCTACTCAGCAGTCAGTATCACACGGGATAGGATTAGATACATAGCTCTGTAGACAGTATCACACAGGATAGGATTAGATACACAGCTCAGCAGACAGTATCACACAGGATAGGATTAGATACACGGCTCAGCAGACAGTATCACACAGGATAGGATTAGATACACAGCTTAGCAGACTGTATTGAACATGGTGAGATTATATACAGTAGTTTTGCAGACAGTATTCCACATGGGGCTTAGATACACCAGTTGCACACGGGCAGGTGTTGATGGTTCTTTCCCCTTGGGTGCAGACATTTTGCAGATCTGACAGATTAGGATCCAGACGCCTGTCAGTTCTTCAGTGAAGTCCCGATTCTTTGATCTGGTCGTGTCATCTGTCACGGAGGGAGGGGGTGTCATTGGAGACGGTAACGGTGGCAGCAGTGGCGGGGGGAGGGGGTGTCTTTGTTAACAGAGACGGTAACGCAGGGGGAAGGCGGTGGCAGTGGTGGCGGGGGTAGGGCTGTATTTGGAGACAGAGACAGTAACAGCAGGGGGAGGGGTGGCGGCGGCGGCGGCAGCAGTAGCGGGCGCTGGGTGGAGCGGAGGGAGGGGGTGTCGTTGGCGACGGTAACGGCGAGGGGAGGGGAGGGTAGGCAGCCCGTACTCACACATCCCGGCAGGTGACAAGGGTACAGTGGAGCAAACAGCATACGCTGTGAGCTCCACAATGATGGCGCCAATCTCCTCCCTCTGCTGTGATCTGGACAGCCCAGGGGGCGCATCCAGGTCACAGCAGACGCCTACTCTAACATTACTAAATGGGGTCGTATCCCGACCACTGTTCTCTATGCACAGGGGCTTCCATAAAGGAGTAAGTAACTGTCGTTACACACACATCAAATTCAGCATGGCAGCCTCCAGTGCCTCCAGTAAAATTAGAATTAAATAAAAACTAAATAAGCTGCGATTTTAATTTTGTATTAAAAATACTTGATTCCATAATTACTATTTTTAATACAAAAATAAAAAAACGCGACACCTTCCATTTAAGGTCCATATCTTATTGCAATACATCCTTCCCAATTTTCAAATGTTGTGCTTTTATTTTATTTTACTTCCAAGTGCCATAATTTATTTATTTGATATTATTTTATTTTTTATTTTTATTTTTCTGCCGACATGGCCACCTGAGGGCTTGTTTTTCTTTGTGGCATGAGTTGTAGTTTTAAATGCCATCATTCATTTTACCATTCAATATACTCGAGAATAAGAAAAACATTTCAAATCCTCCAACATTGTGAGAAAAAACGCAACTCCAAAACAATTTTTTGGGAGTTTTATTTTTACAGAATTCCTTGTGTTGTAAAAATAACCTCACAAAATGACTCTCGAGGTCAGTTCAATTACTGCAATAGCACGCGCCTATATTTCTTAAAAAAAATTGAAATTTGAACTAAAATTTTGTTTGTGTTGCCATCTTCAGAGACTTGTAATCTGTTTTACATTTTTAGTCGATGACGCTGTGTGGGATCTTGTTTTTTTTGCATGACAAGCTAAGTTTTCAATTGATTCCTTTTTGATATAGATTCTTTGATGACTTATTTTGATGGATTTGTGGTGACCGAAAAAGTGCAATTCTGACATTTTGATTTTTATTCTCTTTGCAGCTCTTTACCAATTGGATTAATGAATTTGATATTTTGATAGATCAGAGTTTACCAATGCAGCTATATCACATGTATGTTAATCTATTTGTTTGATTTTTTTTTCTGCAATACAGAAAAAAGCAGTCTCCCTTACCAACACCAGATCACAATATCAAAACACTGCACGATGCCGCAAACCCCTATGAAAAAGGTGGGGCCAGCACAAGACCCTTGATGTGGCTTGGTTGCTTAGGTATTTTTGCCAAAATAATGACCAATATTTTATTTATTTTATATATCTTTTTCATCTTTTTATTGCACATTTTCCCTTTTTATGCAGGATGCAGTTTAGTACTATCTTATTCTTTATAGCACACATACTTAAAATCACTGAGTTGTATCAGATATCACAACCCGGTACGTCTCTTCACGTTTCATCCCCCCACTCACTATGTATTAACCTAGGCATATTTGTGCCACAACAATATAACCCCCAGACACTATTGGGGTGGTCCATTGATTTATTGAGCCACCTGATGTGTCTCCCCAATACAGATTGTTTAAGGACCTTTGATGACTTCACAGTCATGTGACCAAAGGTCTCTTAATTGCTGGAGTCTAAAAAAAACGAACAGGAGACAGGCTGGTAAGCAAAACTGGCATTTGGAAAAAGGGACGGTAAATTTGGCAATTTCACAGGGCCCTCACTCTCCTGGGTGTCCCAGCATTTATATCCTGATGATAAGCCTGCTTCACAACCTTTATGACATCCTGACATGTGACTAAAGGGCGTTAATGCAAAATCTCCAATGGGGTCCCAATTATCAGTGGTCTTTAATAGAAATTGTACTTTCATATGGGCCATTGGGACCTTTTAGAGCCCCCTGTAATCCATCAGTTGAAACACCTGCACTTATAGTTATGAGCAAATACAAAGAACAGTCCAGCTCACCTGTTGGAATTCATCGGAGACCAGCAATTTTTGACCGTGCACGGACCAGAAGGAGAAAGCCAACTCCAGGCAGATAAGGAAATAAAATTGTAGGATTGTCTAGCAAACAGGTCCAAAGATTAAAAGTAAAAAAGGTTTTTCTTTATTTCATCGTAGATAAAATTCCATTATGTCAAGTACAAAAAATATAGAGCAGGAGGATGCGTTTCAGATGTCACATCCTTATTCTGTCTCCAATGGATGGATGGAGACAGAATAAGATGTGATATCCGAAACGCATCCTCCTGTTCTATATTTTTTGTACTTGACATAATGGAATTTTATCTATGATGAAATAAAGAAATCAATCATAGGAACCATAAAGGCAAAATCACAAATAAGAAGAATAAGAAAAGACACTCACAAGGAGGAGATAGAAGGTCCTTTATTTCATAAAATTGAGAATAGGTAGGGAGAGGATGCGGATGGCAAGGACGAGGGCCGCCGTATCGCACTCGCAGTCCACCCGTAGAAGCGTTACTCTAAGTGCGAAATGGCAGCTATTGTCCTTGCCCTCCGTATCCTCTCCCTATTCTTGATTTTTATGAAATAAATGACCTTGTATTTCATCTTGGTGAGTGCTTTTTCTCATTCTTCTTATTTCTAATTCTTGAATACTCCACCTTATGTCTCTCTTACAATTCTCCAGTAATTGTGAGCCATAAAATCAATTAGCTCGGTTCATTGCACCCTTTTGCACAGCAGGAACTACTTCTGAGGTGGCAGTGGATGCTCTTTTCTACTGGGACCCTATACAACTGCACAGATTGCACATATGGCATGTCCATTCCTTTGGTTTGTTTTTCTTTATTTAACAAATGGGAACCAAATCCAAGAATCCAAGTGTTTAGTGGAGTCAACTCTTAACCCTATCCTTGGTTATTCCATCAGATTCTTACTGTAACTTGTTACCGGTATGGTTGAATGCGCTATGTATTTTATATACTCCTTGTTTCATGGATATTCAACAGCTAGATCCTAAATCAGACCTGGCCTTGGGTTGAGTTGAAAGCACTTTGTCTAGCTAATAGAATTTGATACCTATGGGAAACCTAAGACTTTGCTCCACAACCACCTAGTAGGGTTCAGTAGTTAGCTGGAAGGACTATAACCATTAGGAACACTTAACACATTTTTTTGTAATGTCTGTTGGCCCAGCTGAGCACCCACACAATGGATTTGTTGTGTTATACATATTACAACTTGTGTAAATCCACTGCAATTTAAAAGAGACATCTGCATCAAAGGAACATGTGTCATTAGCTTTGGTGAGATGTCTTTTTAAAACATCTGGTTCACTTATAATGCACTAGTATCAAACTCCTCTCTGAATGCATCTGAAAAATGCATTGTATAAGAGTCTTTAAACAGTCATGTAAAATATTGACAAATGTGAAATTCTTTTACCATATGTAATTGACAACAGCTGTGTTTGTGCATATCGAGGAAAAACTCACAAACATGAACTTTTTTCCCCTTACAGCGCGTTTCGATGTGATTCATATTTTCTACAAACAAAACCCTTTGATATGCAACAATGCAATAAGTGTTCAGGTTCCTTGCTTATTTTAAGATCTTTTATTTACCGGGTGATCTCTGTAGGTCGATGACATTCAGTTTAACTCTTCTAATCCTGTTTACACAATTGTTGTACAAATTAAAAACGTCTACTTGTGGATAACATTAGCATTCTTCAGAATAATTCATCAAAAAGCCCTGAAACAGCTTACGTGAAGATGTTTGTTTTACTGCTGGTAAGTAGAAAGTATTGTACACATTAAGTGCCGATGCCTGATTATACAAATCAAGTGATGTCGAATTCAAAGTAAGCCGAAGGAAAGTGTGAGCTGGATCCGTGTTCCTGTGTGTGGATGGAGGTTGCGAATTGCACGGACCTGGAAAGGGTTCTATCTAAGGCAGTCAAGAGGATCCACAGAACTGGACAATGTCTAGCTTTGTAGCTAAAAATGGTGGTGAAACGGTGGAAAAAATATGTCATCTACTATACTGTCGGATTGTACCAAAAATGTATATACCGTCCTTTTCAGTTTACAAGACGTCGCGGATTATAAGAGACACCCAAAATTTAGAGGAGGAAAATTGGAAAAAATAATTTTTAATGTTAAAATGAGGGTCCGTCATAATACAAGTGTGTCTTAATCCTAATGCTTACCAAGAGGGAGCGGTGGTTGTGGAGCGACTTTGGAAGGTCACAGGAGACAGGGTCAATGATGCTGCGGGCTCAGAGGAGGGGGTGTTTTGTTCCAGGAGGGTCAGTGAATGGAGGATCGACGATACTGTGGACTCGGGGGTGTCACGGCAGCGGGCGCCATTGATCTGCCGGCATGCTGCGGGGGTGTCACTGCAGTGCAGCGACTCAGGAGTGTCACAGGACGAACTGTTGGGGTGTCGCTGCGGTGGCCGGTGCCTGATCTGACTGCAGGCTTCATTGAAATGCCGTCGGTTAACGTGATTAACTTCAAGAAAATGACCACGAAGGCAGCGCATGCGCAGAAAGGCCTCTGCAGCCATTTTCTTGAAGTTCATCGCGTCAACCACTGGTTATTCAATAGAGCCCGCAGTCAGATCAGGTGCCCGCCGCCACTGCAACACTGCAGTGACACCCTCAGTATTGCTGAACCTGCCTCCTATGACTCCGCTCCACCACGGCCACCCTAGTAAGCTATATTCACATTGTAAGATGCACCTCCAGCTTACCCTCAGTTTTGGGGGGAAAAAATGTTCCTTACAATCCGCAGAATATGGCATAGATTGTTCAACATTTTGGCAAGAAATTATACAGACTTAAGGCCCTGTTACTCGCTACCATTTATCTGATGATATGTCATCAGGGTCACGGCTTCCGTGACGCACTTCCGTCATCGTTAGCGACGTCGTTGCGTGTGACACCTACGTGCGACTCCGAGCGATCGCAAATAGGTTAAAAATCGTTGATAGTTGACACGTCGTTCAGTTTCAAAATATTATTCGTCGTTTGGAACGCAGCAGACATATTGCTACGTTTGACACCCTGCCAACAACAAACAACATCCACACAACTGCCTTGGTCAAACAATATATCGCTGAACGATGTGACTGTGGCGCCCTGGCAAAACCAGGTAGTCACAGAAAGAGTTAAACCTCCCTGGTACCACCTGATCCCACATTGGTACAGTGAAGCAGCCGCATCTCCTCCCCCACTGTAACAAATGGAGCAGCAGGGGAGGAGTTGAGTCAGTCGGTGGAAGGAAGGAGAGGAGTGCAGACAGGGTTGTAGGCCCTGTGCTGCAGGGGA
Source organism: Anomaloglossus baeobatrachus (assembly GCF_048569485.1). Classification (NCBI taxonomy): domain Eukaryota; kingdom Metazoa; phylum Chordata; class Amphibia; order Anura; family Aromobatidae; genus Anomaloglossus; species Anomaloglossus baeobatrachus. Next base: position 75,951,327 of record NC_134355.1, on the reverse strand, counting down.
AGTAAAGCAAAGGGAAAGCAGAGTCTTGGAGCTGAAGTGGAGAGTAAGCTCAGGGGAACCCGTAGTAGACCGAGGCAGGGTAGTGGCCCACCGGTAGTGTGTCCGGGACCCCGGACTTGTACAAAGAGAGGACTTCCCCCGTCCGAAACAGAGAAGGTGACTCATAGCTGCAGTGGAGGAGAGAGAGTGCCCTGCTTCTTGTATCGGGTCTGTGATCCGAACACCCCCGTACCAAAGGCCTACGGACACTGGCAATTTCTGGTTAAGTACTGGACTTTGTGTTTCCTGACCCTACACATGAAAGCAGCCTCATCCAACACCAGGACAACGGAACTGTGAGTTTCCTGCTCCCTGCAATCCCTGCCACCACCACAACTCCCACTGGGCCCCGGGGCAACCATCCCTACCCACGGAGGGGTTAACATCCAGCTGCCATTACACCGCCCCGGGTACCCCATACCAGCAGCGGTGGTGTCCCACTTCACCACACACCGTTGGTGGCGTCACAGACATTTTATCACTAACCCCGTACAAATACGTCCCACTTTTATTCAGAGTGACCGCGAGACCCCCGGGTCCAGAGACCCTCCAACCACTCACAGAAGGTCCGGATCTGAGCAGCGCCTGCTGCTGGCATGGGGGCGGCACACCCCGAAACCTGGCATCACGGATAGGATTGCAACCCATCCACCTACCTGGTGGAAGTGCACCTTGAATTGGACAGTCAGCGGTGATCCGTTGAGAGGTTTTCCAAAACCGCCATTTTTGGGTGCGAAAAATAACAGCCCGGTGTCTTCTTCCCCAAGAAAGGGCGCAAAGCTGAAGCCACGCCCACTGGGACCACGGCCAGAAGATGAACTCCGAGGTCGTAAAACAAAACTTACCGGCAGCAGAAGCGAGTGCCTGCAAAAGACCAAGGGGGGGCAGGCGAAGAGTCTGCAGCATGTATCCAGAACTGTAAAATGCAGGGACGCCAGGACTCTGCAAAATTCCATTCCTGGACACAAGAGCCGCAAGATGTCACAGCAGGCTGCAACCCCGATGACATCATCCCCGGCCCCGGCAGTCCGCCCGGCCGCAATGGAGATGACATCGGCTCTGGCAGTCCGCACGGCCGCAACAACGGCAGCACCCATCCTGAAATCTCCCTCAGCGGCAATGCCAGCCGCTCCCAAATACCCTGTCCCGGCTGTGGAACAGCGGGAGTTCACCTGCCGAGAGAAGGAGCAGGCCACTGAGCGTTGGGGCTCTCGGCAGTTAGCGAGGCCGATTGTAGCCGGCGCCGAGGGCATCCGAGTGGGCCTGGCTCCTGAGCAGGAATCAGAGCACGGAACCCGTGCCCCGTATTGGGAGCGGCAGCAGTTGTAAAAATGTTGTTTTATGGACTGGTGGGAAGGACAGTTTAGCAACGTTGTAAGTAAAAATGCCTCCCCTTAGGGGGATAAAATGTTAATGTTTTACCCATTTTTCCATTGCAGTTTTCCTGAAAAATAAAAAAAACATCAGTGTCTGGACAGCCCGCGGACGGTCTGTGTTTAACCAAGGGAATATGTGATGCCCTGGCAAAACTAGGTAGTCACAGAAAGAATTAAACCTCCTGGCGTCACAGACATTTTATCACTAACCCCGTACAAATACGTCCCCCCTTTTATTCAGAGTGACCCCCAAGTCAGTAGACCCTCGAGCCATACACAGAAGGTCCGGATCCGAGCAGCGCCGGCTGCTGGCACGGGGGCGGCACATGACTGCTACTAAACGACCTATGTGCGATCTCGGCAAATCGTAACTATTATCTGGGCGTGTCACATCGCTACTGAGATCAGCAGATAAATTGTAGCGTGTAACGGGGCCTTTAGACTTAAAAAATGTACTAAAGGCAGAAAGTGTTCTATATTAAAAAGAAAATAATCATATTCACCTGTCAATTACCCTGGCCGTCCTACATCACTGCTCCTTTGGTTCCAGCTGGTCTTGATATGAACAAGTTAGCCATTCAGTGGCTTCAACAATCTACAGAGAAAAACTAATCTCAGATTTGAGATCAGCACACAAGTGTTTTTGTGGATGCAACAAAAATTTTGTTCCACAGTGATTGATTTGTTTAAAAGGAAGGTGTCGTCCTCCCCACATAGCGCTCTGCCCAGCTCATACCTGCAATGCTCTGCTGCACGCCCGCATGCAATGCTCTGCCTCATGAACGCATGCAATGCTCTGCCACATGCTCACCCACAATGCTCTGCCACACACACGCTCGCAATGCTCTGCTGCATGCACGCCTACATTGCTCTCATTGCTCTACTGCATGCACACCCGTAATTATTATGATCCGGAACCATGGAAGACCACCATAAATCATTGGTAAAAGGTGACAAGAGTATTGGCAACTAATCTGGCCGCCATCCCCTTACTAACCATCACAACTAGAAGTAGCCGAGGGGTGAACTAACATCCTGTGCACCGCGAACCTGGCCGGAGAACTAGCTATCCTAAAGGAAGGAAAAGATGAATAACTCTCTGCCTCAGAAAATAGATAAAGAATAGCAAGCCCCCCACATTCAAAGACTGTGGTAATATAGGAAAACACAATACACAGATAGATGATAGGATTAGCAAAAGGTGAGGCCCTCACTGACTGAAATAGGAAAAGACAGGAAAGGGGCTGATGGTGGCCAGAGAAAAACCCTGCAAAATTCCAAATTCCTGATAGTACAAAAAGGTCCTCAGATCACACGAACTGCACTCCGTCCTATACCAGGCGCTCTTGTCATACCAATGAACAGAAAACAGAAATCATTACAAATTCAAAAAGCCACAAACACATGGACTAATAGGAGCAATACTCCAAACATAACTGCAGGGAGTTTCCCAGCTAAGCAACTGAGAGGGAAGATCCCTGAATGCAAATAAACTGAAAACAACCACAGCAAATGACAAACTCCGATAAGAGTAAAAGAACCAAACAACAAATAAAGAGCAAACCACTTATCTGGGGTAGATGTGGAGTGGAGCAGAATGAAGCAGGCTGGTGAACAAAGAACAACTGACATCCGGCATAGTCTGCAATCAGACCAGGATTTAAATCAGCAGAGAGTTAGCAATGGAAACGCCCATTGCTCAACACACCTGGTCTATTTCCAAACCATTCCTGGCCACAAGAGGGAGCCTCCCAGCAGCCAAAGCATAACTGACATTCACAACACGCAATGCTCTGCTGCATGCATGTCCGTTTATACTGCACAACTGTATACCGCAGTCCTCAGTATACTGCGCTCCTCAGTATACCGTGCTCTGCTGTTTTCTGTGTCCCACTGTATACCACGGTCTGCTGTATTCTATGCTCCGCTGTATTCCGTGTGATCTGCTGTATTCTGCTGTATACTGTGCTCCTCAGTATACTGTGCTCTGCTGAGCTGAGGAGCGGTGGTTCGAGGTGAGAACACGAGAATGGGCGGAGTGGTGGTAGAGGGGGGAGGGAGAGTGGCGGTGGGGAGAGTGGCTGGTGGAGGGTGGAGGGTAGAAGCGGTGGTGAGAGGGGGGAGTGGCAGCGACAGAGGCAGAAGGGATTGGTGGCAGCAGTGGGGGGATTGGCGGCAGAGGGAGGGGCAGCAGGGGGGAGAGGGTAGCAGTTGTGATGATGGGGGGAGGGGGAGCGTATCGGATGCGGCTCGATGCCGGTACTCACACATTCTAATGGGTGACAGTGGGAAACCGCATACGCTGTGAGCTCCACAAAGATAGCAGTGATATCCTCTCTTTGCTGTGATCACTACAGCCCAGGAGGCGTGTCCAGCTCACAGCAGAAGCAGTGTCAGTGTAGAGAATAGGGTCACAGCCTGACAACTGACTGTTAAGCGGGCTTTACACGCAACGACATCGCTAATAAGATGTTGTTGGGGTCATGGAATTCATGACGCACATCCAGCCTCGTTAGCGACGTCGTTGAGTGTGAAACGCACGATCGACCGTTAACGATCAAAATTACTCACCTAATCATTGATCGTTGACCAGTCGTTCTAATCCCGATTATTGTTGCTGTTGCAGGATGCAGGTTGTTCGTCGTTCCTGTGGCAGCACACATCGCTATGTGTGACACCGCAGGAACGAGGAACATCACCGTACCTGTGGTCGCCGGCAATGAGGAAGGAAGGAGGTGGGCGGGATGTTCCGCCTGCTTATCTCCTCCCCTCTCCTCCGCTTCTATTGGGCGGACGCTTAGTGACGCCGCTGTGACGCCGAACGAACTGCCCCCTTAGAAAGGAGGCGGTTTGCCGGCCACAGCGACGTCACTAGGCAGGTAAGTACGTGTGACGGGTGTGAACAATGTTGTGCTCCACGGGCAGCAATTTGCCCGTGACGCACGACCGACGGGGGTGGTTGCTTTATGCACAGGGAGCTACCGTATTTGAGGTGAGTAAATGTTGTTACACACAGCAAATCCAAGATGGCAGCCCCGAGTGTTTTAGTAAAGCTAGAATTAAATAAAAACTAAATAAACAGGGAATTTAATTTTGTATTAAAAATACTTGATTCCATAATCACTATTATTATTACGAAAATAAAAAAACGCGACACCCTTCCAAAAATTTTAAAGATATGAAAAATCTGTCAGTGCTACTAAATGCACTGTTGGTTATGACCAGTTACCATCCATTTCTATGGTGAAATAACTTTGACATTACTAAAACTGTGTTTGTGGTAAACCACTTAAAAGAAATTGGATACAGTTCAAGGAGACCTCAGAGTGTTACAAATATCTTTTCAGAGAGTGCAGTATAGCGTATTGGAATTGTATTATTCTTATAGAATCGTTTTGCTACAAACCAAATTTTTGTAATCCTGGCAAATTTGAATTTTCTAACATAAATCTGAGGACAGTGATTGGCTACAGTAATTTGAAAATATTGACGAAAGATTGAAAGGTGATTTGAATAAAAAAAAAATTAATGTAGAATGAAAGTGTCAATAACAAGATAAAGATAAGATATAAAAAAACTTGGTATATGAGACTCCTATGAATATTGGAACCATTTACCTAAGCACAGCCTTGGGATATACAGTGAGTGAAATAAATATTAAACAGATCACCAATATGCTAATTAAATATATTTCTAAAGGTGCTATTGACATGAATTTCTCACCAGATGTTGATAAGAACCCATCAAATCCACACAAAGAAATCACACTATAGATTTCCATAAATTTAGTGATGTGTAATAATAAGAAACGACACAGGAAAAAGTATTAAACACACTTTTTGAAATGTATTTAATACTTTGTACAAAAGCCTTTATTGATGAGGAGAGCTTCAAGATGCCTCCTGAAAGGAGTAACTAGTGACATGCATTGTTCTGCTGTGATTTTGGCCCCTTCTTCTACACAATCCCTCTTCAAATCCTCATGGTGCCGTGGACTCCATTTGTGAGCTCTGAGCTTTAGTTCCTTCCATAAATTTTCTATTGGATTCAGGTCAGGTGACTGGCTCGGCCATTCTAACAGCTTTATTTTCTTTCTCTGAATCTAATTCAGAGTTTCCTTGGCTGTGTATTGGTATCATTGCCTTGTTGAAATGCCCACCTTTGTTTCATCTTCATCATCCTGGTAGGTGGCATTACATTTTTATCAAGAATGTACATTTGTTCATTCATCCTTCCTTCAATGATATGAAGTTTGCCAGTAACATATGCTGAAAAACAGACCCATAGTATGATGTTCCCACCTCCAAACTTCACTGTTGGTATGATGTTTTTTCATGTACATACAGTGCCTTTTGGCCTCCAAACATTGTGTGTAATATGATAAAGAGTTAAATTCTGGTCTCATCTGACCAAACTACATTCTTCAAGTATTTCGCAGTCTCAATGTTATTAAGCATGCTGGAACATGTTTTTGTTCAGCAATGAAGTCTAACGTGGTGATGGTGAGTATGCATACAAGCAATGAAGTTTGAGTAAATTACTTATATACCTGCTAATTCCAGGTCTTTCTGTAGCTCTCCATAGGTAGTCTTTGGATTATGGACAACTCAGCTGATAATTCTTTTTATTTCTCTGTCTAAAATCTTGCGGGGAGCACTTGGTTGGGGCCAGTTTATGGTGAGATGATGTTCTTTCCATTTCCGCATTATGGCCTCAACAGTGCTCACTGGAACCTTTAGTAGTTTAGAAATTCTTCAGATTGCAAAGGTTTTGAGACAGCTCATTGGTTTTACCCATCATAAGATGTCTCTTATGTAGCACCTTAGTAATAAGATACCTTTTTCATAATCTATCAGCTAAATCAGCTTATTTTATTTTTCACTAGGTGGCAGGATTGCATTCAAATTATAGTTATATTTCAGCTAGTCATGACTAGTGATGGGTGAGCCCCCCGATTTTTTTGTTCGGAAGACTCGCCCAAGCTTTTTGTAAAGTTCAAGTTCGGGTTCTGAGGTAGCGTGAACTTGCGACGAACCCCAAACTTCGACTTTACAGTTATGGGATTAGGCGGGGGGGGGAGGGGTCTGTAAAATAAAGAAAATAGGTAATAATTAACATTGTCATTATACTTACCACTCCCGCGGTGCATTCTGCAGACCCGCTCAGCCGCTGTCTCCTGGCCGCTTCTGCTTCTGGGTTGATCATTAATTTCTGGGGTATTCACTGCACTGCTCATCACTCGACAGTCTTTGGCTGTTTTAGGCCATGTTCACAGTGACGTCAGGGTTCACCTGAGTCCATGAGCCATGGACTCAAGTGAACTTTGACTGTCAGTGTGCGAGTCTCGCATCAGTATCACCTGGCATGGTGCACACTCTCCTGACTGTAGCGGGTCGGCTGCATGTATTCCCATGCAGCTTAGGCGGTCCTGTCAGGAGAGTGTGCGCCATGCTGGGTGATATTGATGCGAGACTTACAGGAGTCATACACAAGTGGAATCATACCCTCACTGTCAGACTCCTTCTCGCTCTGTACAGAGCGATGAAGCAGAGGTGACATAGCTCTCCCTATGGACTACGTCAGACCAAGGATATTTTTATAATAAAGATGGAGTCTCTAAATGTTTTTTTTTATTTCTAATAGAACATTTTTTATATGTTGTGGTTTTATTTTACTGTTTACTAGAAATTCATGGTGGCCATGTCTGCTCCAGGAGCCACTAACTCTGACAGTGCCAGAAGCAGTGATAAAGAAAACAATCAATGCCCAACAGAATAGAGCTACTTGCAGAAACCAGGTTGCTTGTAGGAAATATGTACAGAGTGCAATCAGGTAATAGCAAACTGGTGGTGCTGATCCGGGTGACGCATGGTAGGTTATGTAATAGTGATCGTTGATGAGGATCCGCACTACATATGGCAATTATTTTCGGGAGGCTACCATTAAAATTTGATCTTTTGATGATCTTACCAAACTGACCAATTCAAAAGCTATTGCATTTGAGCAACTAAATAAAACTAAATAAAACTTCAAATCTAAAAGGAATTATCCTGAATGTTGTGGAATGTAGAGATGATTATATTCATAAAAAGAATTGCTATGTGTTGGGCCAGGTTCCATGGTTACTCCTTCAAAGTTGATGACATACAGCTGCTTGCATGGGATTTGTTATCTGAAAATATAAATATTTATATTATTACTTTTATTAGGATTGTTCCTTTTTTGCGCTAAGCACTTCACATTCTACCTGTTACCACTACATGTTATTCAGCCTGATTGTTACTGCCTATAAACATTTACAAATAATATTTGTATTATTCCAGGATACAAGACTTTTTCTTATCACACGCGCAAACAGTAAAAACATCTAGTTAAAAATTAACTTTTATTTCAATCCGATAAACATTGACATGCTCAAAATATTGGATGTACAAATATCAATAGATACCGTATTTTTCTCTTTATAAGACGCACCTGATTATAAGACGCACCCCCAAATTTGGTGAAGGAAAAGAGAATTGTTTTTTTTAATGTTAAATGGGGTCCGTCTTATAATGCCAGTGTCCGTCTAACAAATCATATAGGGTATATGTCTCTTATAGCCCCCCATCCTAAAATTAGCCCTCTTAATCTGGATATGGCCCCCTTATATTGAATATAGCCCCCTTGTGCTGGCACACGTCCCCCTGTGATGCTACATGTCCCCCTGTGCTGGCACAAGTCTCCTATAGCTAGCACAGGTCTCCTATTGCTGGCACAGGTCTCCTATAGCTGGCACAGGTCTCCTATAGCTGGCACACATCCCCATATTACTGGCATAGGTCTCCTATAGCTGGCACTGGTCTCCTATAGCTGGCAAAGGTCTCCTATAGCTGGCACACGTCCCCATATTGCTGGCACAGGTCTCTTATAGCTGGCACATGTCCCCATATTGCTGGCACAGGTCTCCTATAGCTGTCACACATCCCCTACAGCTGGCACAGGTCTCCTATTGCTGGCACACATCCCCCTGTGTTAGATATGCCCCCATGCTGCTGCCCATAGTAAAATAAACACTTTAATTTACCTTCTCCAGCGCTGTCCTCCCTCGTGTCTCCCTCTATGTTGCTGAGCTCCTGCACTTCCTGGTTCTCGGTGCCGGTCATGTGATCAGCACAGCAGAGTGACATGATCTCTGCATGCCTGATCACCGCGGCAACAGTGAGATCGGGGAGACACGCTGTAGGAGGTAAGTAAAGCTTTTTTATTTTAGGATGGGCAGCAGCACGGGGGTCATATCTAACACGGGGGGCATGTGCGAGCAAAGGGGGGGCGCAGGCAGATATAATATGCACCGCTCCCCCAGCCCATCACCGCGGTGCGGTTTCAGCACCACGGTGATGGACAGCGGCAGTGCATATTATATGAGCGGGAGTAGGAGATCAAACGCTGCAGCCTTCACCAGCCTCCACCAGCCCCCAGCAGCCCCCAGCACCGCTCCAGAGTTGCCCCCACCTCCCCTGGACCCGTATATTCGGATTATAAGACGCACCCCCTACTTTCCCCCAAAATGTGGATGAACAAAAGTGAGTCTTATAAAGCGAAAAATACGGTAGCTTTGGCATAAAATGTAATAATTGCTACTGGTCTATGGGTGGTAGCAATCTTCATCTTGGTATCAATCTTCATCTTTGCAAAAAAATTCTTGTTACTCCTAAGTATTCCAAATTTCCATTGGGTATTATTCATTAGTGTATCAAGAAAAGACTATGTTTTCCCAGTGATTAGCTTACTGATAATCCTGCCTAAACAGTGTTATGCTGTAAAGGACATGTCCAGTTTGTAATAGCCACTATATATCCTGATGTCACTTATACACTGATGAGCAAAAGGGTAACAATGTTTTAAACTTTTGAATTTCAGGCTCCATATATCACCCTCCACTACAGATTCGGACATGAAACTACCTTTATTTTATAGTGAAACATCCTGGCTATTTCATACATAAATTTGACTTGCAACTGTTTAGCATATGATTAGTTATGCAGATTCTTGTCATGTAACTGCATTGTTACAGTTTTCCTCCAAAAAAATCTAAATTTTAATTTTTATTATTTTGTTATTATTTTGTAAATCCAACTTTGGCTTTCAACACTGCCTGAATCCTTCTGGGCATGCTCTTGATGAGAGTCAAGCATGTCTCTACCGAAATCTTATCTCAGGTCTCTACTATACACTCCCACTGTTGGTCCATACTGGTCAACTCACTTTGGTGTGTATACAGCTTTTACTTCAACTCTACACACAAGGTTTCGATTAGGTTAAGGTCTGGAACTGTGGGAGCGAAACACCACCTCTACTTCATTGTGATTGTATCAATTTTTTGCCAATCTTGACATATGCTTCAAGTTGATATCCTGCTGGAACACTATGTCATCCTTTCCATACCCACAGTACTCGAGGGTCCACAGTAACTTGTCTTGTAGGATATGCACATATAGCTCAGCATTGAGACCACCATCGATTTTGGTTAAATATCCAGCACCTTTGGCTGTTGTGAAACAACCCCATATCATCAGACTTCCTCCACCAAACTGGAGAGTTCCTTTAATTTCTTGATTAGGTAGTCCCTTGTACCCTTGTTTCTTCCAGATCCATTTGTACCCGTCAGAGCCTAGTCTATTGACTTTTATCTCATCCCTCTAAATCACCCATTTCAATCTTCTACTGTCCACCTTTGTACTTTTTTACAAACTCGAGTCAATGCTTCTTATGATGATATTGAAGTCAAGGATTTCTCTCCTTTTTCGCGCCACCATTACAGACATGTGTTACATGCATTGCACAGTGCTTGTATAGAAATCAGTAATCTCATTTTTTTGAAGCATACGAGCCACCAGCATTGCCATTTTTATCGCATCCCAACTGATAGACTTTGTGATGAGCCAATTTGTTGACTCCGATATTTTGCATGGATGTCCATCTCTTAGCTTCTAAATGGATGGACAGACTTAATTTCATATTCTTCCGATGTCATGGCACTCACATAATGTAGTTTTGCAATTGTCTTGTCTGGGTGGCCGCTATTGATGAGCTGGATGGTGTTGGGTTTTATTCTTCTGAAATCTTCTTCATTGCTGCTCCTCAATTTGAACCAGTGACCTTTCATTTGGGAATCAATCAAATAACACACTGAGCTATTAGGAAATGTGAGAACAGGTTGTAATTTGTAGTATACAGGAAAAAGAGATTCCTTCTTCAGAAGCAAAACAGTAACAATGCAGTGACATGACAAGAATCTAGATAACTAAGCATATGCTAAATAGTTGCTAGTCACGTTTGTGTATGACATAGCCAAGATGATTGTCTGTAAAAGAAAAGCTTCTCATGTTTGACGCTGTAGTGGATGGTGAGATATGAAGCCTAAGGGCGGCTTTGCACGTTGCAACATCGCACGTGCGATGTCAGTGGGGTCAAATCGAAAGTGACGCACATCCGGCGTCACTTTCGACATTTTAGTGTGTAAATCCTAGATGATACGATTAACGAGCGCAAAACCGTCGTTATCGTATCATCGGTGTATTCTCCGACATTTCCATAATGCCGGTGCAGAGACAGGTACGATGTTGTTCCTCGTTCCTGCGGCAGCACACATCGCTGTGTATGAAGCCGCAGGAGCGAGAAACATCTCTTACCTGCCTCCCGGCTGCAATGAGAAGGAAGGAGGTGGGCGGGATGTTTACATCCTGCTCATCTCCGCCCCTCCGCCGCTATTTCCCGCCTGCCGTGTGACGTCGCTATGACGCCGCACGACCCGCCCCCTTAGGAAGGAGGCAGGTTGCCGGCCAGAGCGACGGTCGCAGGGCAGGTGAGTGCATGTGAAGCTGGCGTAGCGATAATGTTCGCTACGCCAGCTATCACAAGATATCGTACCTGCGACGGGGGCGGGGACTATCGCACTCGACATCGCAGCATTGGCTTGCGATGTTGAAATATGCAAGCCCGCCTAAAAGTCAAAAGTTCAAAGTATTGTTACCCTTTTGCTTGTCGACGTATGAGGCTCAATGCATGTTACAGAATCTAATTTTTGAAAAAATATATTGTCCATTAATGAAAAGTCTAAGGGGTACTTTACACGTTGCAACATCGCAGGTGCGATGTCGGTGGGGTCAAATCGAAAGTGACGCACATCCGGCGTCGCTGTTGACATCGCAGTATGTGAATCCTTTTACATACGATTAACGAGTGCAAAAGCGTCGTTATCATATGATCGGTGTAGGGTCCGACATTTCCATAATTTTGCAGCAGCGACGGTATGATGTTGTTGCTCGTTCCAGCAGACAGCACACATCGCTGTGTATGAAGCTGTAGGAGCGAGGAACATCACCTTACCTGGGTCCTGGCTGCAATGCGGAAGGAAGAAGGTGGGCGGGATGTTTACGTCCCGTTCTTCTCCGCCCCTCCGCTCCTATCGGCCGCCTGCCGTGTGACGTTGCTGTGACGCCGCACAACCTGCCCCCTTAGGAAGGAGGCGAGTCGCTGGCCAGAGCGACGTCGCAGGGCAGGTGAGTGCATGTGAAGCTGCTGTAGCGATAATGATCGCTACGGCAGCAATCACAAGATATCGCTGCTGCGACGGGGGCGGAGACTATCGCGCTCGACATCGCAGCATCGGCTTGCGATGTGGTAGTGTGCAAAGTACCCCTAAGAGTGAAATAAACTGGGATAAAGGAACAATAGCTCAGTGAGCTATCTATCAGTATAGAGGGCTGGTGAAAAAGAACTGTGGGGTTTCTTTTAAAGATCAGAAACTCTATGCGACAAGGTTAAAAATCTATTAATTAGCAATTTTGATTGCAAACAAATACAGTATATCCCTCCTTTGTTTATTTCAATATGTGCACGAGTTGGAAAAAATGTAACATTAAATTGTTTGCTTTGAACTATCCTTTGTTGCATCCCTAAAAATTAGTTTATGACAGACTGCTGGGACCTCCTCAAATCAACTATAACCTGATGGGGAAAAATTAACAGTAAAATCCAAGCCCCCAGCAGTGCCATAAAAGATGAAATATAGAATTATACAGATTCTATCCTGAGCAAATTAGTTGTTCTCTAGAATAAAGAAATCTGTCTCTTTTGGTTAATTTGTAGGTGAACTGGCAACCTAAAAACAGCTCTGAAGCATGAATTTTAGCCATGTTTCAAATGATGTACAATGCAAGGTAACATTGTGGTACTGTGTTAGCCATAAAAATCAATTCAAATACTTATACCCCAAGAACGACAAAAGTATTTTAGGAATTATACCTTTATTGGCTAACCAGAAAAATTATATTAGCAATGGAGATGGGCAGACTCGTAGAAAACCGGGACCGAAGGGTCCCTGCTAAGTTTTTTAAAAAAATCCGGTTCCAGTCTGGAATCTGTTACCCATATAATTCTATGGGAACAAGAATCCGGCAATTAAAAATTTTGGTGGAAGAGATAGGGGGATAGGAGTGTGTGCAGTGTCCTCCCTGAAGCTTTGTGTCATGGCGGGCAGCTGTTTCCAGGTCGTGCATTCACTTCCGGAGCTGCGTGCATCTACATTGTGCACTAAAAATAAAGGTAGATGCTAGAATGTATGGGCTCCTTCCAGGTATGACGTCATTTGTCACATGATGAGGCATGTTCAAAATGCAGCCCGGTTTAGAATAAACATTCTTTTTCATGTGGGCATGGAGTTGTTTATAATAGAAAAGGGGTCTGAGGGTGAGACCCCTAGATGGGGGGGAAGAGGCATGAGTAGATCTCTGCGCCCGTGATATCTTCTCCTCTGCTCATCCTGGGCCTCCTGCTGCATGCAGCAGAAGGCACCAGATGAGCTGCGCTCGTGATGATGTGTCCTCCTCTGCTCATCCTGAGCCACCTGCTGCATGCAGCAGGAGTCTCCGTATGAGCTGCGCCCACTATGATGTGTCTACATGCAGCAGGAGGCTCCAGATGAGCTGTGCCTGAGATGATGTGCCTTCCTCTGCCCATCCTGAGCCTCCTGCTGTATGCAGGCACTAGAGAGATTAGATTTTGAAACCTTTGGAGTAGAGAAAATTTGCATACTGAGTAGTCAACGTAGCTTGAGACATTTCTTGGTTCCTTAAAGCAAGAAACAGTCTTTGCAAAGACCTTCCATTAACATAAAAAAAAGTAATATCATTGGTTATACATGAGCAGTCATCTTTATTGTTGACCATTTCAATATGAGGCTTTAATTTCAATGATTGATTCATCTTAAGTTCATATGTTCTTTACATATAGATAAGGAGAACATTCGTTTGAGCAGTAGAAGCCATGAAGTGGTAAACTCTTGCCTTATTAACTACATATTTGCCAATTTATGTTTGTTGGTTTAAGATGTTTCTACAAAGAAATCCATGACCTCCCATTGCAGTTATGCAGGGTAAATAAATATATTTTTTCAATTTTCAAACCCTCCCGACATTCCATTCCTTATTTCCAGATTGAGTTTTTGATTTGTAAATATCAGTTCAGATCAGAGAAAGTTGTGTGTCTCCAAAGATTGGAAGCACATTCTTGCGTCTTATGCGCAGCCAAAAACCTGTCCCACCAAAAAATTTCCATTATGTGACAACTAATTCTGAAAAATAGAATACAAGTGAGAAGTCTGGTGCTTGTTTGTGGGGAACTTATTCTCTATTATAGATTTTGTTATCGGAATATACAGTAAGTAGTGTTTAATTATTAGGAAGTAGCTGGTTACATAAGTGATTATTAGTAAAGCTAAATTATTAATTGTTAGATGGTGTTGTTTCTTCAGCAAGCTCATGGATCTCTACAAACCTTATTCACTTAAAGAGGACCAACCACCAGGATTTTCCTATATTACTAAAGCCAGTGCTATACTGGCGCTATCATGCTGATTCTATACATACCTTTAGTTGTGAGATGGGATGTATAGATTCTGAAATACAGGCAAGTAAAGTTTGTGAAATGCACTGTTATTTGATGAGAGGCGCAACGAAATATCTAATAGGTGGGTCGGGTTTTGCTAGTTATTCCTACCCGTGTCTGCCTGCCTGTCCTTCCTCCCCCTGTCTCTGTTATTACAGGGGGAGGAAGAAGGGACGAAGGACAGGGGGAGGAAGGACAGACAGACAGGGTGGGAATAACTAGCAAAACCTGACCCACCTATTAGATATTCCGTTGCACCTCTCATCAAATATCACTGCATTTCACAAACTTTAGTTGCCTGTATTTCAGACAGTATACATCCGATCTCACAGCTAAAGGTATGTATAGAATCAGCATGATAGCTCCAGTATAGCACTGGCTTTAGTTTATTTAGGAAAATCCTAGTGTTTGGTTCTCTTTAAATTGGACAGTCACAGAAATTTCTAGAACAACTCTGTGACATCACATTTACTCAATGGATTAACAAACTGATCGTACAGCTCATATTAAAGATATGTTCTTCAGCAACATACAAGCCTTGATTTCAACAACCATAGACAATACATAACAATTGTAAAAAAGGAATATTTTACTATGGCTTAGTCATGACTATATACTATCAAACACTCAACAATAATCTCCTCAGTACATTTTTTATATGGCAGACTAATAAGCCAGCAAGACAGAATGTTTTGGTAAACTATATCAACCAAAGCACTACAAAATTCAGCAGCATATTGATACGGCTAAACATAAGAAAATCTAAGTTAATCAAAGTTTATCATAATAAAACATGTTCACATGAAACCTGAATTCCATAAAAAAAAACCTCAAAAGAACAAAAGCGGAGTTGCTTTTTGTTCTTACAATAAAAAAATAAAATGAAAGTTAATCAATGTTTTATTTGTACGTCAAAATGTTTTTATTAAAAATTATGATTTATCCTGTAAAAAATAAGCCTATTGCAACACAAATAATAAAATAGCAAGACTACGTTCACATTATGTTTTATTTATTCATCAATGGCTTCAAGTCTGAAGTCATTAGAGTTGAGCGCGGTTCGTGGTTCGCGGTTCTCCAGTTCGCGGTTCGAGTGATTTTGGGGGCTGTTCTAGATCGAACTAGAACTCGAGCTTTTTGCTAAAGCTCGATAGTTCTAGATACGTTCGAGAACGGTTCTAGCAGCAAAAAGCAGGGCTTTTTACAGCTACAGTGTGCAGGAGCCATTGCTGGCAGCCTGCCAGAAGCTGGTAACCAAGATAAACATCGGGTATCCAAGCAAAGCGCTTTGGTTAGTAACCCGATGTTTATCCTAGTTACGTGCAAGAAGCCCACACTTCCCCGCTCAGCTCGCTCCGCCCCCTCCTGCACGCGGCATGTACACACGTACACACACACACGCTCTGCACACATGGTCCCGCTCGGCTTACCTGCGGTGATGAAGTCCCGCCATCCCGACCTCAGCGCTGTCACTGTCCTCCATGGCCGCCGCTTGTCACATCACCTTCTCTCGCTTCCGACCCGAGACTGACTAGCGGTAGCGTCACGGGCCTCTCGCGATATTTGGCTGTGAAGGCGGCGGTCATTGAACTCAGTGACAGGTGCTGTCAGTGTGCTGGAGATCAGCGCAGGTAATGTACCTCGCTGACAGTGTGTCGCCCTGGGCAAGCCAGGGGACACAGGTCACACACCACCACACCTTACATCCCAGGTAGGAACACCACAGCTAACCAAAAATCCTTGAAGAAAAAACAAAGAGCCAGCACCAAATGTGCACTACAGCACTAAACATTCCAAACTGTACTTATTATAAAAAATGTTTTGAGATTTTTGGCAAAAAATTGCAATTTCTTGAGCTGCTTCGCCACGTCACGGCAAATCTCATTTGAAGCAGTCCTACACTAAAATATTTTTATAAAATGTGCCATACGGCCTCACATATGAATAGTAGAACTGCTCTTAGCAGCACTCACCTGGTCTATTTCAATCCCGTACCCATGACTGAGTCATGGCTGTGGGCGGGACAGGTCCAAGCAAATGCTGCATGAAGTAAATAGCCTGTGGACAAAGCCTGATGACTTAATGTGAACAGTCACCAACCGCCAAAATCCAGACAGATGCTATGCTATGCACCCCAATTTGGGATGTATTCCATCTGTCTAGATTTTGGCGGTTGGTGACTGTTCACATTAAGTCATCAGGCTTTGTCCACAGGCTATTTACTTCATGCAGCATTTGCTTGGACCTGTCCCGCCCACAGCCATGACTCAGTCATGGGTACGGGATTGAAATAGACCAGGTGAGTGCTGCTAAGAGCAGTTCTACTATTCATATGTGAGGCCGTATGGCACATTTTATAAAAATATTTTAGTGTAGGACTGCTTCAAATGAGATTTGCCGTGACGTGGCGAAGCAGCTCAAGAAATTGCAATTTTTTGCCAAAAATCTCAAAAAATTTTTTATAATAAGTACAGTTTGGAATGTTTAGTGCCATAGTGCACATTTGGTGCTGGCTTTTTGTTTTTTAACCAAAAATCCTTGTTGCCTTCCTCCAGAGGCTGATGATTCACACCAGGGGGTGGGCCAGGCGGTTGGCTCCGCCCACCAAGGAGGTCACAGCTCTGGAGGCGGGAGAAACCAGGCAGATTAGCCCAGGCAGGGCTTGAAGGCAGTCAGCTCAGGGAGGAGCAGGAGTGAGGAGCTAAGTAGAGGAGTTAAGAAAGTGAAAGTGAAAGTAGAAAAGTGGAAAAGGAGGAAAGCAAGTGAGGTGACAAGAAAGAAGGAAAGCCTGAAGGGTCCAGCTTTGTGTAGGACCAGGTCAGCAAGGTCAGCAACGGCGGTGACTGTCTGGAGGGGGACCGTTTGGAAGTTCCTGGAAGGACCCCGTTGGCTGTGTGCCCGGCGGTCTGGAGCAGTGTTCCGAAGGACAGTCAGCACCAGGGCAGGGGCCTCTCGGACCCCGGCAAGGCTAGGAGTCGCCAAATTTGCTAAATCCGTCGGTGAAGGGGACGTAGATCCCCCAACAACCAAGTTCCGATTGAAGGCAACAGCCCAGCCAGTATAGAAGAGACACCGCCACCGCCAAGGCACCCATTTCTTAGGGCCAGCGCCTGCGGGCAAAGAGTAGAGCTCCCCCGGTCCAGCTTGAAGCCGGGGAGCGGGTTACCGGTGGGGACCCATCGCAACCAACCAGTTCATCAAGGTGCAAGGAAAAGGGACATCACCGTCACCTACCGGGAGAGCAAGTGCAGCCGTCCGTGGGACCGTCTATCCAGCCGTTGGTTTACCGTAAAAACTGTGTCATGTCTCAGGCTGAGTGAGTACCACAGTGCCGCAAGGCACAGCGCTGCCCCCGCGTCCCTGCGCCCACCAGCCCCTGCACCTCCCTCACCATCACCGGGCCCCGGGATCATCAACCCCTACCCACGGACGGGCAACACAACACCTGGCTGCTCCGCATCACCATCCCCGGGAGCCCCGTATAGAGCAGTGGTGGTGAAATCACCACAACCGTGGGTGGCGTCACGGACAATAATCATCCCCACACCCAACAAACCCCTTTCACTCACGGGCGAGGAGTGCCGTTCGAGAAACCCCCGGGATCTGGCCCACCGCTCGAGCCACCACTGAGCAGCAGCCGCCGGACCCGAGCAGAAGGGGGTGAGCATAGTGTGCCGACACCCTCCTCCCCGCCCGCAACAACTTGGCGTCACGAACAGGATCTTACCGCTCTGCCGTTTGGTAGAGGTGCGCCTTGTTACCGCCGGAGGTATCCGGCAGAAAAATTTCAGAAGCCGCCATCTTTGGCGCGAAAAGTTCCCGCTCGAGCGTCTTCTCGAGCAGTAGAGGCGCGAAGGCCAAAACCCCGCCCCGAGAGAGGAGGGGCCGGAAAGAGCTAAGGGGGACGGAAACAAGATGTCTGTGCCCGACGGAGCCGCTGGAGGAGCGGTGGTCACAGCCGCAGCGGCACCCGCGAGTGGGAATGGGCCTGCCCAGGTCCCGGCCGTACCGGCAGGAGGTGCCGCGGCCCCCGCGCTTGCTCAGGTCATGCCGTTTTCCTTGCCCTATGTGCCCGGAGCTGCCTGGCTACCGCAGTATGACGGGAAACCGGATGCCCTACAGGCTTTCCGGAAAAAGCTTAACCCGTTGCTAGAGCTGTACCCCCTGACTGATAAGCAACGTGCAGCGATAGTGCTAGGCCAGTTAACCGGTGCGGCGGAGCAGGAAGCGGAGACCTGGGCCGAGGGGGACCGGCTCTCTGTATCCACCATCTTTGAGAAGCTACAGACTGCCTTCGAGACCCGGACTGAAGCTGAGCTGAGGATGCAGTTTTACCAGTGCCGGCAACGAGCTGGGGATAGCATTCGGGACTATGCTCTACGTCTGCAGACCGCCCTCCGCACGCTGAAGCGGGTGAACTCTATTAATGAGGCGGATAGCAACAAGATGTTAGTGGAGCAATTTGCGCAGGGGATGAGGTCCCCTGAGGATCGTAAACAACTCCGGCTGTGGGCCCTGGAACACCCTGATGTGGACTTTGCCGTGTTAAAAGAGCGGGCTATCAAAGCACTACAGCCCCCAGCTGTTGAAGTTCTGGAACCCGTCCCGTGGCCCGTCGAGACAGCTCCCGTTGCGGCGGCCTCGACCAAACCAACCTCTTTAATACCTGCAGCCCCGAGCAGCACAGTAGAAGAGCTGGCCACCCAGGTCCGTCGCATGGACGGAGACCTTGCCAAAATCCTTGCTGCACTGCAACCTCTGACCAGATCTCAGCCTCCAGCGCAGATACAGCTTGCTGACAGTCCCGAGGATGTTCCCTGGATGCAGCGGAGAAGTGCTAACAACCCGCGGAGCAGACCTCCAATCTGCTACAAGTGCCGTAAGCCGGGCCATTACTACCGACAGTGCCCGTTAAACGAGCAACCCCTGGGGCCCCGGGCCAATCCTCAGGAGTAGAACATCGTGGCCCTCCGGACTGGCGAGACCGATATATCGGGGCCCGCCCTATCATCCCCGTGGCTGTGGACGGCATACCAGTGATGGCTCTCTTGGACACTGGATCACAGGTAACTACCATACCGTACACGTTGTACCAGCGGTATTGGGCCATAGACGAGCTGGCGCCTCCAGACAATAGTATAACGTTGATTGCCGCTAATGGACTTCCATTGACCCAGGTGGGGTATAAACAAGTGGCTATGACAGTGGGGCAAGCTGAACTACAACACCAGGGTATGATTGTGATCATGAATGAACCCAGTGACCATAACCCGAAAATAGTGCTGGGAACCAATGTGATGGAACACTGCATGGCTGATGTGTTGACCCTATTGCAACAGCTAGCCGCCACAGCGGCGGGGAGCCGGCAGAGGGCTGTGCAGCGTGAGATCCGTGCCCTGATGTACCGCCAGCATGTAAGCTCAACAGGAGGGGAGATTGGTGGAGTGAGAGTGATGGATGTTGCTCCATTGACTGTGCCCCCTAGGAGTGAGATGATGATCTGGTGTAGGGCAGCAGTAGGGCCTCAGGGGCGTGACTACCCTGCGATGATGGAGCCCATGCCTTCCGAGCACTGGCCCACTGTAATGGCCGCCCGAGGGGTGGTGGATGTGAAGAAAGGGAGAGTGCCTGTGAGAGTGTTGAACTGTGGGGAGGAAGAAGTCAGGCTCCCCCGGTATGCCACCATTGCCAAGCTGCTTACCCTGGACCCTCACACTATCCATGAAGCCAGTCCATCCACACTCCCACCTACCACCAACACTCCCCCACCCCAGGGGGACACAAAGGAGTGGCACCAACAGCTACATGTAGGCACTGATGATACCCCTACACATCACAGGGCAGGGGTACACAGGGTGGTGCAGGAGTACGAACAGGATTTCAGTAAGCACCCCCTAGACTTTGGGCAGATCAAGGGGGTCCAACACCACATTCCCACAGGTGAACATCCCCCTATCAAAGAGAGGTATAGACCTATTCCCCCTGCACATTACCAGTGTGCCAAAGATATGTTGAGGAATATGAAGGAGGCGGGGGTTATTCGGGACAGCTGTAGTCCCTGGGCCGCTCCGTTGGTACTGGTTAAGAAGAAGGATGGTACCATGCGGATGTGTGTGGACTACCGGAAGATCAACCAGATAACCCATAAAGATGCCTATCCATTACCTCGTATTGAAGAGTCTTTGGCTGCACTGAGAACTGCAAACTACTTCTCGACCCTTGACCTCACCAGCGGATACTGGCAAGTGGCCGTGGCCCCAGAGGACCGGGAGAAGACCGCCTTCACCACCCCGATGGGGCTCTGCGAATTCAATAGCATGCCGTTTGGGCTGTGCAATGCCCCCGGGACCTTCCAACGGTTGATGGAGTGCTGTCTGGGACATTTAAACTTCGAGACCGTCCTGCTGTATTTGGATGATGTGATTGTTTATTCCCAGACGTATGAAGCCCATCTGGAGCACCTGGCCGAGGTGTTCGCGTCCCTTGCCAAGTACGGGATGAAGTTGAAGCCCTCAAAATGCCACTTGCTGAAACCCAGGGTGCAGTATCTAGGGCATGTGGTGAGTGCAGATGGTGTCGCCCCTGACCCTGAGAAGATCACTGCCATCCAGAGCTGGCCGAGACCAACTACAGTGAGGGAAGGCAGTTTCTGGGTCTGGTGGGGTACTATCGGCGCTTTATAAAGGGGTACACGAAGATGGCTGCCCCCATGCAAGATCTCCTCGTGGGACAGACCAAAGGTGGTAGACCCATTGGAGCCCCACTGTCGTGGGAGGACAAGCATGAGGAGTCCTTTTGCCAGTTGAAGGCGGCCTTGACCGGAGAAGAGGTCCTGGCGTACCCTGACTATGGGCGCCCGTTCATCCTCCACACGGACGCCAGTAACGTGGGGCTAGGAGCCGTCCTATCCCAGGTCCAGGATGGAAAGGAGAAGGTGATTGCCTACGCTAGCCGAAAACTCCGGCCGACCGAAAGGAACCCTGAGAACTATAGCTCCTTCAAGCTCGAGCTATTGGCGTTGGTGTGGGCTATCACGGAGCGGTTCCGCCACTACTTGGCGGCAGCCAAATTCACTGCGTTTACGGACAACAATCCGCTGACTCACCTGAACACGGCCAAGTTGGGCGCGCTGGAGCAGCGGTGGGTAGCTCGGCTAGCCAACTATGATTTCACCATAAAGTACCGAGCTGGTCGTGTCAACATAAATGCTGATGCACTCTCCCGGATGCCCCATTTGTCAGAAGAGGGGTGCGAGGATGACGACCTCGAGGAGATCGAGTTGCCTGCGTTTCACCAGCTGCCTACTGAGAGGGTACAAGTATGTCAGCAAAGGGTGGATCTGGACCCGCGGCCCAGTCAAGAGTGGCAGGACGCCCAGGACCAAGCGCCGGCTGTCCGCATTGTCAAGACTCTGGTGGAACAAGGTGCTATGGGAATAGACCCTGCCGCTCCAGCCGAAGCCCAACGCTTGTGGAAAGAACGGAAACGGCTTTACCTACACGAAGGGAGGCTGTACCGTGAGCTGATCAACCCGAAGACCCATGAGAAAATATGCCAGTTAGTCGTTCCTCAAGCTGATGTCGCTACTGTCCTGCGGGCATACCATGATGGTGCTGGCCACTTCGGGTGGAAGAAGCTGGAGATGCTGTTGAGGGAGCGGTTCTATTGGAGTGGGATGCGTGAATCGGTGGAAGCCTGGTGCCGAGAGTGCGGTCCTTGTACGCTGAGGAGAAAGGACGAGACTAGCCAGAGGGCACCGTTACATCCCATAGTCACCCATCAGCCGCTGGAGCTGGTCGCCCTAGACCATGTCAAGCTCACCCCTAGCCGAAGTGGGTACACCTACGCATTGACCATGGTAGACCACTACTCAAGATTTATGGTGGTAGTCCCCGTTAAGGACCTGACTGGTCGAACCGCTGCTCGAGCATTCCAGGCTTATTTTTGCCGACCCCATGGGTACCCCGAGAAGGTGCTGACTGACCAAGGCCCGGCTTTTGAAGCAGAAGTGTTTCACGAATTCTGCCAGTTGTACGGCTGCAAGAAGATTCGGACCACTCCGTACCACGCCCAAACCAACGGCATGTGCGAGAAAATTAACCACTTGGTCCTGGGGCTCCTCAAGACGCTACCGCTGGAAGAACGGAACATGTGGCCGGAAAAGCTGCCCGACTTGGTCGACATGTACAATAATATCCCGTCCAGCTCGACGAAGTGCACCCCAGCGTATCTGATGAGGGCTCGGCCTGGCCGCCTGCCGGTGGATCTGGAGATGGGGTTGGAGGCCCCGGAAGCACTCCCTTCAACGGCAGAGTGGGAAAGTCGGAGGAGGGCCCAGTACCGGCAAATCCAGGAGTATGTGGAGAAAAACCTCAGTCGAAGTCGAGAACAGCAAGAGCACCGGTTCAATCAGAAGGCGCCCGCAGGTCCTTTCCAGCCAGGAGATGTGGTGCTGAAACGGAAGAGAAAAGCTCACAAGCTGGATGATCAGTGGGAGCAAGTCCCTTACGTCATACAACCCACAGAATGGGGAGATGGGAAGACCTACCAGATCAGTCGTGACCAAGGGGGCACCCTGGCCACAGTTTCTCGGGACCATCTAAAAAAATGCCCCCCAGCGTTGAAGGCAGAGGCTGAAGTACCGGTTCCTCCACCAGTGGAGAAGGCAGCAGAGGTAATCCACACTGTAATGGGTGACTTCCCAGCAAACTGGCCTACACAGAACGGCGCGGTGATACTTCCAGTGATACTGTTCCCACAACCCGTGGATGAAGAAGTAGTGGAAGTGGTTAACCGTGAGCCAGAACCAGTGCCCGTGCCCAGGGATGAACCTGTACCCAGCCCCCCTACACCTCCGCCTGCTCCACACTATAGCAGGGAGGAGGAACCGATTGTTCCCTCTACCCCACTGTCTAGCAACACTGACACCGGGCCCCGAAGGTCCACCCGTTCCAACCTAGGTAGACCCCCACTTAGGTATAGGGAGACCGTTCTATGAGTAAAAGGGGTCCGCAAATGTGAAGGAGTGGTTGTTAGTTTGAAAAGTTTAAAAAGTTTGAAAATGATAAGAAAAATGATGATGACCAAGTGCCTTACCTGATTTGCTTTGTGATTGTAACCGGCTGGAGCCGGCACCGTTGTCCCCGTGGGGACCGTTAAAAAGTTCTGCATGGAGGACTATCCATGGACAAGCCCGTGAACTTGCAGGGCAACCACAAACGTTAAGTGGCTTGTAAATATGTTGTTTACCGTTACCGTTTTCCGCATGCCGCCTCCGGAGAGGCAGGTTGGAGGGAGGGCCCTGAGCGGAGCAGGCTAGGGCCCAGCCACCAAAGGAACCGGTGGCTACCCTCTGGAGGGAAGGACAGATCCCGCTCGGGTACCGTGTGCTGGACTGTGGGTCAAGGGGTGCTGCCTGGGTTTTAGGGGCAGCATCAGGGCCAGGTTGCTTGGGTGGGAGAGAGCGGAAACCGTAACCGTAAACCGTTATGCAACGTTAAAAGAAATGTGCCTCCCGCCTTGGGAAGAGTTATTATTAAAAATGTAAATATGTTATATCACTATGTTATCTTTTTCAGAAAAATATATCCGGTGTTGGACGGCAGCCCGCGGACGGTCTGCATTTTGCTAAGGGGGAATGTGTCGCCCTGGGCAAGCCAGGGGACACAGGTCACACACCACCACACCTTACATCTCAGGTAGGAACACCACAGCTAACCAAAAATCCTTGTTGCCTTCCTCCAGAGGCTGATGATTCACACCAGGGGGTGGGCCAGGCGGTTGGCTCCGCCCACCGAGGAGGTCACAGCTCTGGAGGCGGGAGAAACCAGGCAGATTAGCCCAGGCAGGGCTTGAAGGCAGTCAGCTCAGGGAGGAGCAGGAGTGAGGAGCTAAGTAGAGGAGTTAAGAAAGTGAAAGTGAAAGTAGAAAAGTGGAAAAGGAGGAAAGCAAGTGAGGTGACAAGAAAGAAGGAAAGCCTGAAGGGTCCAGCTTTGTGTAGGACCAGGTCAGCAAGGTCAGCAACGGCGGTGACTGTCTGGAGGGGGACCGTTTGGAAGTTCCTGGAAGGACCCCGTTGGCTGTGTGCCCGGCGGTCTGGAGCAGTGTTCCGAAGGACAGTCAGCACCAGGGCAGGGGCCTCTCGGACCCCGGCAAGGCTAGGAGTCGCCAAATTTGCTAAATCCGTCGGTGAAGGGGACGTAGATCCCCCAAAAACCAAGTCCCGATTGAAGGCAACAGCCCAGCCAGTATAGAAGAGACACCGCCACCGCCAAGGCACCCGTTTCTTAGGGCCAGCGCCTGCGGGCAAAGAGTAGAGCTCCCCCGGTCCAGCTTGAAGCCGGGGAGCGGGTTACCGGTGGGGACCCATCGCAACCAACCAGTTCATCAAGGTGCAAGGAAAAGGGACATCACCGTCACCTACCGGGAGAGCAAGTGCAGCCGTCCGTGGGACCGTCTATCCAGCCGTTGGTTTACCGTAAAAACTGTGTCACGTCTCAGGCTGAGTGAGTACCACAGTGCCGCAAGGCACAGCGCTGCCCCCGCGTCCCTGCGCCCACCAGGCCCTGCACCTCCCTCACCATCACCGGGCTCCGGGATCATCAACCCCTACCCACGGAGGGGCAACACAACACCTGGCTGCTCCGCATCACCATCCCCGGGAGCCCCGTATAGAGCAGCGGTGGTGAAATCACCACAACCGTGGGTGGCGTCACGGACAATAATCATCCCCACACCCAACAAAACCCTTTCACTCACAGGCGAGGAGTGCCGCTCGAGAAACCCCCGGGATCCGGCCCACCGCTCGAGCCACCACTGAGCAGCAGCCGCCGGACCCGAGCAGAAGGGGGTGAGCGTAGTGTGCTGACACCCTCCTCCCCGCCCGCGACAACAGCAGCACTTGTGATCCCCTGCAGTGACCTGGGCTGACCCATTGATGTTAGCTCAGGTCACTGCATTGCTCTCCCAGCCAATGGGGAACATCCTGCTCTTCATTGACTGGGACAGTGTGGATCGTCATGGCAACCCCTTGGATTACACCAGACCTGGATTTGTTTTTCTTTCTAATAAATTGGTTGAAGAGGGAATGTTTTGGGGAGTGTTTTTTCAAATAAAAATGTGTTTGTCGTCTATTTTTTTTTATTACCGACTGGGTTGGTGATGTTGGGTATCTGATAGACGCATGACCTCACCAACCCCAGGGCTTGATGCCAGGTGACATTACACATCTGGTATTAACCCCATATATTACCCTGTTTGCCACCGCACCAGGGCGCGGGATGAGCTGGGGCGAAGCACCAGGATTGGCGCATCTAATGGATGCGCCACTTCTGGGGAGGCTGCGGCCTGCTATTTTTAGGCTGGGGAGAGTCCAATAACCATGGACCTCCCTAGTCTGAGAATATCAGACCCCAGCTGTCTGCTTTACCTTGGCTGGTGATCCAATTTTGGGGGGACCCCTACGTGTTTTTTTTTTTTTTATTATTTATTTAATTTAAAATAACAGCGTGGGGTGCCCTCAGTTTTGGATTACCAGCCAAGGTGAGGTTGCCAGCTGTGGTCTGCAGGCTGCAGCCGTCTGCTTTACCCTAGCTGGCTACAAAGCTAGGGGGAACCCTACTTAATTTTTTTTTTTTCAATTTTTTTGCTAAATACAAAGCTAAGCACCCCTTAGTGCCACATGAAAGCCACCAAAGGGTGCAAAATTACAAAATGCAGGAGAGTGGGACATTATGTGTCTTTCTGCCATTATAATGACAGAAAAGACTGATATGAAGTGCACAAGAAAATCACCAGAGCGCTCTATGCTGTGAAAAGCAGTAGAAAATGGAACTGGAGTGAACATGTGACCGCCTCATGTAGGATGAAGCTATGGATCCTGGGTAAATTTATGCATTTACCCTCCTTCAGTTTTTTTGCAGTACACAAAAAAACCGGAAGGCACACGGATGACAAACAGATGACATACGGACCGTCTACGGAACGGAAACGGATGCCAGACGGATGCACCCGTGAAAAAAACGGACTGTTTTTTGCAGACCGCAAAAATTGATCGGTCGTGTTAATGTAGCCTTATTCTGATCTGCCGTTTATAAACAGCAGGCAGAAATAAGTGAATAGCGCCCCCCGGCGTCAGAAAATCTCCGGGGTTTCAGGGCTAGCTGAGACCCTGGAGATCATGATTCAGGACGTTTTTTCCGGTCCCCGCTCACGTGATCACAGGTATACACCGTACACCGATGATCACGTTACAGTAAATGACAGCGCCGGTAAAAAATTATTTATCTTCCATCTGGCATGAACAAACACTTCTTCTCCATTTTTTCTCCATTTTTTCTCCATTTTTTCTCCATTTTTTCTCCATTTTTTTCTCCATTTTTTCTCCATTTTTTCTCCATTTTTTCCCTCCATTTTTTCTCCATTTTTTCCCTCCATTTTTTTCCTCCATTTTTTTCCTCCATTTTTTTCCTCCATTTTTTTCCTCCATTTTTTTCTCCATGACACGTTGATCAGGTGCCGCCCACATGGAAAGGCCAGTCTTATATACCCAGCACAGCCTCATGTCATTTCCTGCTGCAGGTGTGCTGGGCCTATAAGACCAGGAGAGTGGGCGCGGCCTGGTCCTATACAGAACCATGTGGCTAAGACTCAGAGTCAGACTCATAAGACCAGGAGCAGGACACAGAAGAGCACGAGCGGGAGTGGCAGCCATGACTGGTGAACACATGGACTGGATCAGTGGGTAAGGAGCGGTGCTGGGACACGGGGAGCGTGACAGATACGTTCCCTGAGTGTCTCCCCCCCATATTCTAGACGGTCCAGAGTCGTCGTGGGACCCCTTTTTTTTTCTTACAATAAATTGGTGAAAGAGGAAATGTTTTGGGGACTGTTTTTTCAAGTAAATTTCTTTTGTCGATTTTTTTTTTTTTTTTTGTTAGTACTGACAGTTTATGATGTTGGGTATCTAATAGACGCCATGACATCACAAACTGCTGGGCTTGATCTCAGGTGACTTTACAGCTATTATCAACCCGATTTATTACCCCGTTTGCCAATGCACCAGGGCACGGGATGAGCTGGGGTGAAGCACCAGGATTGGCGCATCTAGTGGATGCGCCACGTCTGGGGTGCCTGCGGCCTGCTATTTTTAGGCTGTGAAGGCCCAATAACTATGGACCTTCCCACCCTGAGAATACCAGACCACAGCTGTCCGCTTCACCTTGGCTGGTGATCCAATTTGGGGGGGACCCTACTTTTATTGTGTAATTATTAATATTTATAAAATAATTATAAAAAAGAGCCTGAGGGGACCTCCACATTGGATACCCAACCACGGTAAAGCTGCCAGCTGTGGTTTTCAGGCTACAGCCGTCTGCTTTACCCTAGCTGGCTTGATTGCCAACCAAGGTAACAGCAGGCAGATGAGGGTGGCAACCCATAGCTGTCTGCTTTATCTGCGCTGAGAATCAAAAATACCGCGGAGCGCTACGTCATTTTGGTGCTGGAAGAGTTGGATACAGCGCCAGAAGATGGCGCTTCTATGAAAATGCCATTTTCTGAGGCGGCTGCCGTCTGCAATTCGCAGCAGTGGGGCCCAGAAAGCTCAGGCCAACCTGTGCTGCGGATTCCAATCCCCAGCTGCCTAGTTGTACCTGGCTGGACACAAAAATGGGGCGAAGCCTACGTCATTTGTTTTCTAATTATTTCATGAAATTCCTGAAATAATAACAAAAGGGCTTCCCTTTATTTTTGGTTCCCAGCCGGGTACAAATAGGCAACTTGGGGTTGGGGGCAGCCGTACCTGCCTGCTGTACCTGGCTAGCATACAAAAATATGGCGAAGCCCACATAATTTTTTCAGGGGGCAAAAAACTTCTGCATACAGTCCTGGATGGAGTATGCTGAGCCTTGTAGTTCTGCAGCTGCTGTCTGTCTGTATGGAGAAGAGCAGACAGCAGCTGCAGAACTACAAGGCTCAGCATACTCCATCCAGGACTGTATGCAGAAGTTTTTTGCCCACCAAAAAAATGACGTGGGCTTCGCCATATTTTTGTATGCTAGCCAGGTCCAGCAGGCAGCCACGGGCTGCCTCCAACCCCCAGTTGCCTATTTGTACCCGGCTGGGAACCAAAAATATAGGGAAGCCCGTTTTTTTTTAATTATTTCACTTATTTCATGAAATAATTAAAAAACAAATGACGTGGGCTTCGCCCCATTTTTGTGTCCAGCCAGGTACAACTAGGCAGCTGGGGATTGGAATCCGCAGCACAGGTTAGCCCGAGGTTTCTGGGCGCCTCTGCTGCGAATTTCAGTCAGCAGCCGTCCCAGAAAATGGCGCTTTCATAGAAGCACCATCATCTGGCGCTGTATCCAACTCTTCCAACAGCCCTGGAGCCGGGTGGCTTGTTGGGTAATCATGAGTTAATACTGGCTTTGTTTTACTAGCCAGTATTAATCCAGAGATTCTTAATGTCAGGCACGTTTGACCCGGCCATTAAGAATCTCCAATAAAGGGTTAAAAAAAAGACACCACACAGAGAAAAAATACTTTAATAGAAATAAATACACAGACACATTAGAGACTCCATCTTTATTACCCCCTATCAGCCCTCACGATCCATGGTCTTCTGTCTTTCTCGTTCAACTAATGCAGCTCTGCTCCATCACTGCTGCATGGGGGAAGACGCTGCTTCCCATGGAGCATTCACTCCGTGAAAGCTGCACGAGAAGCAGCGTGCAGCCTTCACTCCGTGAGTGATCAGTGCTGCTAGCGGTAACAGCGGTAACGCTGACCGACGCGTTACTATAGCAACGGTGCTCCCGGAGCCGCGGTTAGCGGTGACGTCACCGCTAACTTCGTTGCTATGGCAACGGTGATCTCCGTTAATGACCGGCTGTGTCAGCCGGTCCCTAACGGAACGGGGAGTCGACCGTGTGCTAGAGCATGTCGCCGGTACACGGCGATACACAAATGTGCACCGTGTACCGGAGAGATGCACTCGCAGGTCCTACATGATGCGTCATAGTCATGTGACCAGTCTGTAGCCAATGACATAATAGCCACGTGACTGATCACATGGCTATTTTGACGTCATGATAGGTCCTGCATCTCTGCTGGCAGTGTCGGTCACCGGGAGGATTCAGCGATCATCGGATGGAATAGCGGCAGGAGACAGAGTGCAGGAGGGATCGCGGGGACCGGTAAGTGTTATGGCAATGTTTATTAACTGTATGTGTACATTTATAATGCATTTTTATGTGTTTGTGATTGCCTCCCATTATAGCCTATTGGTTCGAGTTCGGTTCGTCGAACGTTCGACGAACCGAACTCGAACGGGAGCTTCGTTCGGCGAACCGACCTCGAGCCGAACCGCGACCAGTTCGCTCATCTCTAGAAGTCATGAAAAACAGGAATTGGATGTTTGCTGAAGGGTCACTGACTTTACTGAACCAGCCAGAGTCAATTTATTCTATAATTTTTGGCAGTATTCGCCTATTTAAAAAGTGCACCCAAAATTTGGTTGACTGCATTTTGGTGCCCACCTCAAATAGGTGAATACTACTAAATAATGATGTCCAAAAAAGAATAAAGTGACTCCACCTGCTTTACTAAAGACAATGGCACCATCAGCTCAAAGATCCGAATTCCACATTTCAGGGTTTTAAGACATAAGACGGAGCCACAGGGAAATAGTTAAAACATGATGTGAACATACGTTTAGAACTTTTGAAATGCAGAGATATTTTCTTTTCCTTTAAACATGTCAAAATTGTGCAAAAGTAGTAAAACATATAATTAGTATTGCTGTGATGACCCATAGAATAAAGGCAACAATTTATTTATTCTGTATCGTGAATAGTGTTCATATAAAAAGCCAGCCATAACAGAATTGTTCTTTTTTTCCATTCCCTTCAAAACAAGTTAATCAGCAAGTTATATGCACCCTAAAATAGTGCCGTTAAGTATCTTTTTTCTAATGGTGATGAAGTAAAAACAAAAAAATCTGCTAAAATAACTTTGGTGATGAAAGGGGAAAAACGTCCATTGGTACTGAAGTGGTTAATATTAAAAGGGTTGTTTCTTGTTCATAAATGGGTAAAATGTATCATTATCAAAAATCCAGATAGAAGAATGGAGGGGTTTGTGATTTTATTATTTACAGCTTGTGGCTTCTTTTATCGGCCACCTCACACAGGGTTTTCCAGCCAATTAGTGCCTGTTTTCAAGTTGATTGGTATAACGCTTGTATGTGCTGCTCTGTAGTTTGCTAGATATCTAGATCTCTGGATCAGTACAACTTTTGAGCACCTGCGTGTCATGGCCATCTCTCTGCATCTACAAACTTGCAACTGGATCTGGGCCAAATTCTCACTTTGCCACCTGAGACTTCTCACATTAAACGTAATTCTCTTTCCATTGGTGCTGAAAGGGTTAATGTCAGTTTTGCTTTCCAGCAGCTTCTGACTCCTCAGGAGTTCCTTCCCTTCATGCTGTTTGAGTGCAGTGGTGGGACTTGTGATCCTCACCTGCCAGCTCACTAGCCAGGGTTATCATAGGGCCTCCTAGGATTTCAGGTATCCTGCTCAATGATAGTTGCAAAACCTGTATAGTAGTGCTAGGAGTGCAGAGTGTAGCTGCAGATGAGTGCAGGTGGTGTTCCATCATCCCCCTCCCTAGCGCCATTGCCCTCTATTGTTAAAGTGTCCTCAGTGTACCCTTTATTGTTGTGTTGAACCCCTTGTTTGTTGTGTGTCTTACCGTGTGCCAGACTCTCCTCAAGTCAGTGCATGACGCTGCACTTCTTTGGTGCTGCAGAGGCAAAGCTGTTTGTGCTAGCACATAGATCAGTCAGTGCCTCAGTCATGAAACCGGCCCAAACTGTCATTCTTCAGGAAGATACTTGCCCGTGGCAAGTAAGAAGCAGGGGAGCGCTGTACTATTGAAGAAACAAGGCCAGACAACCTTTCTAACATTTATTTGAGTAAATTAGAATACTAATGGGATGATAATTTGGGAAATTATATATAGCCCTTTATAATATTCTCTGATGGGGCACAATATTACAATATTCCTTCACTGTATGCTAGAACACCTTTCTGCCTCTATAACCCCAGAAAATAAGTTTATATGTTAAACTTCTTACTTATTCCTTGCCCATTCACATTACAGTATTTTTTTAAATTCTGCCAGGTATGCCCATAAGGAATAAATCAGGTTAGCAGTTGGTTAACTTACAAATATATTTATGTTTTAAGCCTAAGTGGCCAATGGTTCCCCTACTGTTTTAGTTAGCTAGGAAAACAGTTCTATCAAAGTAAGTATTATTTTAAAACCTAACTTCCTGTGCAAAATATTCCCATGTGTTCCATCAGTCTGGGGCTCTGATGAACTACATCGTTTCTTATAAACTGTCCATGGTCCATAAATTTCCAGGCATAAAGACTGTTACTATGCTGAGCAAGTCTGCTGAGCATTTTATCTCTGTGAGCTCATTTTGCAGTGTTGCAATAGAGATGTCAAATAATTAATTAATATAACTAATATTGATATTACCGATTAGCTGGAGCAGAATTGAGACACATGCTCCATGGGAGTCTCGGGGCATAATTTAATAATATGTTTTTTCACCATAGATCCTCCTAAGTAAAAAATATTTAACATTAAAATTTAAATTCTAATATTTAAAAAAAAATGTGCACATAGGATAAATGATATGTACATGAACAGGATATTTAATATTCTATAAAAACATAAAATCTTACACTTCTGTAACATGAAAATACACTTATTTTATCAATGGGGTTTTAAAATTTGTTTCATATCATACCATTAAAGGCAAATTCACAGTATAAGTCATAAATGTCCACTAGATTTGGGTCCCACCACTGTGCCCTCATCCATCTTGAGAACAGGCTTTATCACGTATCACTGGGAATGGTGGTCCCTCAACTATCAGACATGTATGGCATATTTTTTGGCAGATAGAGCAAACCCTTTCATATGGTGTGCTGGTTAAATGACACATATATAAGTAAGTTCTTGTTAGTTTCACCCTGGACATGCTTCACATGACTAATGGGCAAGGTAGCCAACTCATTGTTGAGCCTTTCCAGTCTATGATAAAGAAGCACTCCAAAGAAATTGTCATGGTTGTCTCTCTATGTTTGGAGACTAGTGACAAATTCTGAGTTAGGATCCCTCATTTCCATCTGGGACTCTTCATTTAAACATGTGGCGGTTTCCTGCTCTCAGGCTTTGGCTATGTGCGCACTTACCGGATTTTTCGCGGATTTTGCCGCGGATTTGCTGCATGTTTCGCTGCAGAAAATGTTCATAACATCTCTGCAGTGAATCACCAGCTAATCCTATGGAGAAAAAAAATCCTGTGCGCACTGGGCGGAATTTGACAGCTGCATGTTTTGCTGCGGGAATCCCGCAGCAAAAACAAGTGCATGTCACTTCTTTTCCGCACATCGCTGCGGGATTTCACTCCATTGACTCAATGTTAATCATGAAATCCCGCAGGGAATAACGCAGGCAGCAAATTCTGTGCGGTTCACTGCGTTTTCCTGCATTATTCCCTGCGGTATTTTGCGGTTTACCTCCGGTAATGTGCATCACTTGCTTGCGGTTTTGCAGGGAAGTGATGTCATTACAGGAAGAGGAAGCCGTGCAGAGTAAACACAAACACATCACACACACATCACACACACAGATCACACACAGACATCACAGACACAGACATCACAGACACATAGATCACATAGACACAGACACATAGAACACACATAGAAAGAAAACGGAAATATAGAAAAAAAAGAACGTGGGCTCCGCTGTATATTTACCTTCCAGCCGAGGTAAGCACACAGCGGCGGCCCGGTATTCTCAGGCTGGGGAGGGAGAGGGGCAGGGATAATGTCCCCCGCCTCACTCCCCCTCCCGCAGCCGAGAATATCAGCCGCAGCTGCCCCGGCACTGTCGCATGCATTATGCGACAATACCGGCGTGTCCTCGGCTCTTCTTGCCACCGTGTAGCAGTGGTGGCAAGGTAATACAAGGGGTTAATGGTGATGGGGGACCACCGCCATTAACCCCAGGCTTGATCATGGCAGCGTCTATGTGACAGCTGACATGATCAACCCGTAAGTAAAGTGGAAAAAAACACAGACACCGAAAAATCCTTTATTTTAAATAAAACAAACAAGCCTCGTTCACCATTTTATTAACCCCCCCCAAACAAAGCTCCGGCGTAATCCAGGTCCGACGTCCAGCGCTGCTTCCATCCAGCCGCGACTGTCACAGACACAGCGCTGAATGAAAGCAGCAGAGGTAATTACCGGTCATTTCCCACGGCCGGTAATGTGAACTCACTGCCGACCGTGGGAAATGCAGCGATCTGTCATCTATCTCTCTATCTGTCTATCTATCTATCCCTCTATCTACCTATCTATCTATCCCTCTATCCCTCTGTCTATCTATCTATCCCTCTATCTATTCTTCTGTCTATCTACTCTCAGAATTAAATGACTTTTTTTTTTTTTTTTCTTCAATGTGCTTTATTGCATTGAATGCAATAAAGCACATCCCAACCCGCACGCGGCAAAACCGCGGCAATACCGCGAATAATACCGCGGTAAAACCGCAGCAAACCGCGGCAAACCGCATGCGGTTTTCGGGTGCGGTTTCCCGCGGTTTTTTACCGCGGGTGCGGTAATCTTTGAGGGCATGCGGAATTTTCTCAAGAAAATTCCACTTCCCAGTGCGCACAGAGCCTTTATCCTTTTTTTGCTTTTCAATCAGTTTGCCTTACCTTACCATGTGTCTTGTTAGTGCAGCAGTGGAGTTTAATGAACCTCACCTGGCCTTCACTCACTAGCCAGGGCATGTGTAGGGTCTTGTTAGGGTCTCAGGTTCTTGTTCCGCGATAGTTGCGGAGACTGTATAGGGACTGGCTAGGAGAGTAAGGACAGGCTGCAGGTGTGCCACCTACCTCTCTCACTACTTCCGGGGGCCCCTGCTGTTATTGTGTCCCCAGGTGTTACCTTTGTTTGCTGTGTTTTTGTCAGGTGTCAGATGCACATAGGTCTGAATGCCCACACCTGGCAAGCATGACAGAAATACCCTGTTTTAAAGAAGCACTCCAAGAAATAAATGAGTACCTACCTTAATTTGATTACTGGTGGCTTCATTCTTTTTTTTTGGCTAAGTTTTGTTCCTTCACTCTATCATGTGATCCACAGACAACGCTATGAAGCACACAGCCTCTTCACTGTAGACACAGAAGTACATGGTTTATGTATATTACAGAGAGACACATTAAGGCTTTTATTGATCTTAAAAAGAGAGTGGATAATTCAGGAATGATCCATATAAAGGCAGATTAAATCTGTGTCTGGTCTCAAAATAAAAGTTTACAGCCACTCTATGTGACTGCAGGCTGCCAAATCCTAACAGTGGGCAATGTACACAATTCAGTCTTAAAAAATGTATTTCCTTAGCAATAGCTATTTACTATGAATTTTCTAATCATTACTGCCAATTGACATTTTTAATATTATTTTCTCATGCACTCTTTCAGAAAAATGAAACAAGAGAAAGAAACCTTCCAAAGTCTTAATAAATACATGTAGGGTATCTTTTTTATTTTTCTGTGAATGTAGTCATATGTACATATATACAGTTAGGTCCAGAAATATTTGGACACTGACACAAGTTTTGTTATTTTAGCTGTTTACAAAAACATGTTCAGAAATACAATTATATATATAATATGGGCTGAAAGTGCACACTCCCAGCTGCATTATGAGAGTTTTCACATCCAAATCGGAGAAAGGGTTTAGGAATCATAGCTCTGTAATGCATAGCCTCCTCTTTTTCAAGGGACCAAAAGTAATTGGACAAGGGACTCTAAGGGCTGCAATTAACTCTGAAGGCGTCTCCCTCGTTAACCTGTAATCAATGAAGTAGTTAAAAGGTCTGGGGTTGATTACAGGTGTGTGGTTTTTCATTTGGAAGCCGTTGCTGTGACCAGACAACATGCGGTCTAAGGAACTTTCAATTGAGGTGAAGCAGAACATCCTGAGGCTGAAAAAAAAGAAAAAATCCATCAGAGAGATAGCAGACATACTTGGAGTAGCAAAATCAACAGTCGGGTACATTCTGAGAAAAAAGGAATTGACTGGTGAGCTTGGGAACTCAAAAAGGCCTGGGCGTCCACGGATGACAACAGTGGTGGATGATCGCCGCATACTTTCTTTGGTGAAGAAGAACCCGTTCACAACATCAACTGAAGTCCAGAACACTCTCAGTGAAGTAGGTGTATCTGTCTCTAAGTCAACAGTAAAGTGAAGACTCCATGAAAGTAAATACAAAGGGTTCACATCTAGATGCAAACCATTCATCAATTCCAAAAATAGACAGGCCAGAGTTAAATTTGCTGAAAAACACCTCATGAAGCCAGCTCAGTTCTGGAAAAGTATTCTATGGACAGATGAGACAAAGATCAACCTGTACCAGAATGATGGGAAGAAAAAAGTTTGGAGAAGAAAGGGAACGGCGCATGATCCATGGCACACCACATCCTCTGTAAAACATGGTGGAGGCAACGTGATGGCATGGGCATGCATGGCTTTCAATGGCACTGGGTCACTTGTGTTTATTGATGACATAAAAGCAGACAAGAGTAGCCGGATGAATTCTGAAGTGTACCGGGATATACTTTCATCCCAGATTCAGCCAAATGCCGCAAAGTTGATCGGACGGCGCTTCATAGTACAGATGGACAATGACCCCAAGCATACAGCCAAAGCAACCCAGGAGTTCATGAGTGCAAAAAAGTGGAACATTCTGCAATGGCCAAGTCAATCACCAGATCTTAACCCAATTGAGCATGCATTTCACTTGCTCAAATCCAGACTTAAGACGGAAAGACCCACAAACCTGCAAGACCTGAAGGCTGCGGCTGTAAAGGCCTGGCAA
The DNA here is from genome assembly GCF_048569485.1 of Anomaloglossus baeobatrachus. NCBI lineage: Eukaryota > Metazoa > Chordata > Amphibia > Anura > Aromobatidae > Anomaloglossus > Anomaloglossus baeobatrachus. The sequence continues at coordinate 75,915,004 of NC_134355.1, read as the reverse complement.
AGCATTAAGAAGGAGGAAACCCAGCGTTTGGTGATGTCCATGGATTCCAGACTTAAGGCAGTGATTGCCTCCAAAGGATTCGCTACAAAATATTGAAAATAAAAATATTTTGTTTGGGTTTGGTTTATTTGTCCAATTACTTTTGACCTCCTAAAATGTGGAGTGTTTGTAAAGAAATGTGTACAATTCCTACAATTTCTATCAGATATTTTTGTTCAAACCTTCAAATTAAACGTTACAATCTGCACTTGAATTATGTTGTAGAGGTTTCATTTCAAATCCAATGTGGTGGCATGCAGAGCCCAACTCGCGAAAATTGTGTCACTGTCCAAATATTTCTGGACCTAACTGTATGTATCATATGTAGTAGCATTTCTTGATTGTTTTTTTTTTGTTTGTTTTTTTTTCATTTACCATGTTCACTATAAGGTAAAACTGATCTGGCACTATGATTCCCAAGGTCAGTACAAGAAAAAAAGAATTGCACTTTTGTCACTATTTTACAAGACCCTTAATGTTCCCATTTTTCGGGATATGATGCTCAGTGATGTCTTATTTTATGCAACTTGAGCTGACACTTTTAATTATATCTTTTTTAGGGTAGATGTGATGTTCTGATCGCCTGTTATTACATTTTAAAAGCAATGTTGTGGCAGCCCAAAAAATGTAATTCTGGCGTTTTGATTTTTTTTTCACTACACCCTTTACTGGTCAGATTAATTGATTTTATTTTTTGACAGATCGAGCATTCCTGAATGTGACGATACCAAATATGTGTATTTTTTTCATTATTATTGTTTTATTTTCAATGGGGCAAAGGGGAGTCATTTGAACTTATAGGAGTTTTTTTCATATTTTGAAAAACTTTTTTTTTTTTTTACTTTTCATTGATTTTACTAGTCCTCCTAGGGGACTTGAAGCCTGTACTCTCCATTTGCTTCTGCTGATCAGAGTAAAGCTTCAGCATCCCTCTGATCAGCAGAAATGTTTTTCTCCTGTTAGTGTTGACGCTCAGGTGCCATTCACAGGAAGTGAGTCATGACAGCAACAGGGGTCATCAGCTGAAATCATGCTATCATGCTATCATGGCAATGTATTGGCACCCGTTATCACATAACAAGGCCACTAATGGCAGGGAGGCAATGGCGTGATCCACACTGGAGTGAGTTAGATTGTAGTGTCAGAGTTTGAGAGCGTGATCTGACTAGTTAACAGGCGCAGATGGATCTCCAATCCACCCACGCCTGTTAGCTGCACATGTCTGTGCGACCCCACATTAAACAGACAGATATTACCTACAATGTATACATACGCCCGAGGATATAAAGGGCTTAAAGGAAATCTTCAGTTTTTGCCATCTAATCCTAAACAGCATAATGTAGAAAAATAGACCATGATTTCAGCAACATGTGACTCACTGGACTGCTTGCAGATGTTTTGCCAAAATCACTTGGTTATCAGTAGAGATGAGCAAACAGGTCGCGGTTTGTTCGAGTTCGGTTCGGCGAACTACTCGAACCGCATAGAAAACAATGGCAGGCAATCACAAACACATAAAAACACCTAGAAAACACCCTCAAAGGTGTCCAAAAGGTGACAAACAACTCACAACGCAACACAAACACATGGGAAAGTGACAAGGACATATACTCATGCGAAAACAAAAGAGCTGGACAAGGAAAAAGAGGAGGAGACACAGATATAGGCATGGCACGCCCTTCTAAAATCATGTAAAACACCACAAGGTGACTCCAAGCGGTGTCTCCCTTTTTTCCAAAAATTGGGCCACACATACACCCACCCCTTCAGTGGCAGCACTTGTACCCCAGTTGTACACTTCACAGGTAGATTTGCATCAAGCACATTCAAAAATATGCCATACTTAACCGTCCCTAGGATGACACCGGGGTAGTTAGCTAAGTCTTTGATGAACCATGACTTGTTCATCTTGGCTCCATTTAAAAAACACAGCAAGCAAGGGTTACTCAAAGCGGAGTCTCCCTTTTTTCCAAAAATTGGGCCCCACACACACCCACCCCTTCAGTGGCAGCACTTGTGCCCCAGTTGTACACTTTACAGGTAGATTTGCATCAAGCACATTCAAAAATACGCCATACTTAACCGTCCCCAGGTTGACACCGGGGTAGGTAGCTAAGTCTTTCCTGATCCCAGCTCTGTTCATCTTGGCTCCTTTTAAAAAACACAGCAAGTAAGGGTTACTCCAAGCGGAGTCTCCCTTTTTTCCAAAAATTGGGCCACACAGACACCCCATCAGTGGCAGCACTTGTGCCCTAGTTGTACACTTCACAGGTAGATTTGCATCAAGCACATTCAAAAATATGCCATCCTTAACCATCCCCAGGATGATCCGGGGTAGGTAGCTAAGTCTTTCCTGATCCCAGCTCTGTTCATCTTGGCTCCTTTTAAAAAACACAGCAAGCAAGGGTTACTCCAAGCGGAGTCTCCCTTTTTTCCAAAAATTGGGCCCCACACACACCCACCCCTTCAGTGGCAGCACTTGTGCCCCAGTTGTACACTTTACAGGTAAATTTGCATCAAGCACATTCAAAAATACACCATACTTAACCGTCCCCAGGATGACACCGGGGTAGGTAGCTAAGTCTTTCCTGATACCAGCTCTGTTCAGCTTGGCTCCTTTTAAAAAACAAAGCAAGCAAGGGTTACTCCAAGCGGAGTCTCCCTTTTTTCCAAAAATTGGGCCACACACACACCCACCCCTTCAGTGACAGCACTTGTGCCCCAGTTGTACATTTCACAGGTAGATTTGCATCAAGCACATTCAAAAATACGCCATACTTAACCGTCCCCACGATGACACCGGGGTAGGTAGCTAAGTCTTTCCTGATCCCAGCTCTGTTCATCTTGTCTCCTTTTAAAAAACACAGCAAGGGTTACTCCAAGAAGAGTCTCCCTTTTTTCCAAAAATAGGGCCACACACACACCCACCCCTTCAGTAGCAGCAGTTGTGCCCTAGTTGTACACTTGACAGGTACATTTGCATCAAGCACATTCCAAATCCACAAGCATTTACTCTCCCCAGGATGACACAGGGGTAGTAAATTCCTTGTGGATCCATGACTTGTTCATTTTGATGAACGTTAGTCTGTCCACATTGTCACTGGACAGACGCGTGCGCTTCTCTGTCAGCACACACCCAGCAGCACTGAAGACACATTCAGAGACAACGCTGGCAGCTGGACACGACAAGATCTCCAAGGCGTAAGTGGAGAGCTCTGGCCATTTTTCAAGATTTGAAGCCCAAAATGAGCAAGGCTCCATTTGCAAAGTAATTGCATCGATGTTCATTTGGAGATACTCCTGGGAGATTCACTCCCTGCACCTGCACGGTTGTTTGGTGGAAAAGCCGAGCTAAGATCGAGTAACAGCTTCTGCTGATACTCCTGCATACGTGCGTCCCTTTCTATGGCTGGAATTATGTCACAAAATTTGGACTTGTACCGGGGATCTAATAGTGTGGCAAGCCAGTAGTCATCATCACTTCTAATTTTGACAATACGAGGGTCATGTTGGAGGTAGTGCAGCAAGAAGGCACTCATGTGTCTTGTGCAGCCATGCAGACCAAGTCCACGCTGTGTTTGTGGCATAGAGGTGCTAACCGTTCTTTCTTCCTCTGACATCTCCCCCCAACCTCTTTCAACAGAAATTTGACCAAGGTCTCCCTCATCCGCTGAGTCTTCCATGTCCATGGACAGTTCGTTCTCCATTTCTTCATGTTCTCCTGCACCTTCCTCAACATTTCGCCTGCTACCATGCGCCCTTGTTGATCCCTGTCCCCCATGGTCCCATGCCTGCCGCATTGGTGATGATGAACGTCTGGACCTTGGTGATGTTGTTGTCTCTTGCGCATATGAATCCTACTGTAGTTCCTCCCCTTCCTGTTGTCCCACCCCCTGACTCCGAATAGTGTTTAGCCTGTGCTCCAGCATGTAAATGACTGGAATTGTCATGCTGATAATGGCATTGTCAGCGCTAAACATATTCGTCGCCATGTCGAAACTGTGCAGAAGGGTGCATAGGTCCTTGATCTGAGACCACTCCATCAGGGTGATCTGCCCCACCTCTGCATCTCATTGGCCCAGGCTATACATCATGACGTATTGCACCAGGGCTCGACGGTGCTGCCATAGTAACTGTAACATGTGAAGAGTCGAATTCCAGCGTGTCGGCACATCGCATTTCAGGCGATGAACCGGCAGGCCGAAAGGCTTCTGGGGCAATGCAAGTCGCTCAGCAGCGGTGGTTGAACAGCGGAAGTGAGCAGACAGTTTTCGTGCCCTGTTCAGAAGGCCATCTAGGCCGGAATAGTGTGTTAAAAATTGCTGGACAACAAGGTTCAACACGTGAGCCATACAAAGCACGTGTGTCACCTTGCCCAGGCGAAGTGCCGCACCCAGGTTTGCAGCATTGTCGCACACGGCCTAACCAGACTGCAGGTTGAGTAGAGACAACCATTTACTAAACTCAGTCTCCAGAGCTGCCCACAACTCAGCCGCTGTGTGACTCTTATTTCCAAGACATTTTAAGCTATAGACCGCCTGATGCCGTTGCGCTCTGCTGCCAGCATAGTAATGAGGGGTGCGTGATTCCTTCTGCGCAGTTAGAACGCTGGTGGCCTGACCAGGCAGGCTTGGGGCAGAGGTGGAGGACCCAGACGAGGTGGAGGAGGCAGAAGCAGTGGCGGAACTTGGACAGACAGAGGATTGACACACAAGTCGTAGGAACGGCAAGACTTGTGCAGCAGACCCTTCACCATCTATCACCACAGTTACCCAGTGCCCAGTCAGCGACATGTAACGTCCCTGTCCATGCTTACTGGTCCAAGTATCAGTGGTGAAATGCACGGTGGTCAAATTTCACACACAGAGTTTCTCAAGGAAGCGGTGACGTTGTGTGCGATATGCTGGTGTAGCGCAGGCACACCTTTCTTAGAGAAGTAGTGGCGACTCGGCATCTGGTACTGGGGCACAGTGACAGACATAAGGTCTCTAAAATCCTGTGTGTCCACCAGGCGGAAAGGCAGCATTTCGGTAGCCAAGAGCTTACTGAGGGATAAAGTCAACTTCTTAGCTTTGTCATGGGTCGCAGGAAATGGCCTTTTATTTGTCCACATCTGAGGGACAGAGATCTGGCTGCTGTGTGTAGACGGTGTTGAGTAGGGTGTCCCTGGAAAAATGCAGGTTTGTGAGGAAAATGCAGGCATAGACATGATGTTGCCTTCATCCAACGTTGGTGCTATCGATGTCTGAGAGAGCTGTACACACGCACTTGTTTCCCCTTCCAAACCAACTGACGACCTACCAAGCAAACTGCCTGTTGCGGTTACAGTGGTGGAAGTTGTGCGTGGAAAACCAGGTGTGACAGCTGTCCCCACAGTCCTAGAAGATGAAGAGCGCGCGGATGCACTAGAAGGGGCAGGCGGTGGATGGTTCGCTCCGCTAGGCCGCATTGCAGCCCGGTGAGCTTCCCACTGAGACATATGATATTTATTCATGTGACGATTCATGGAAGAAGTTGTCAAACTGCTGAGGTTTTGCCCTCTACCAACAGAATCACGACAAATTTTACAGATCACATAATTTGGGCGATCTTTTGCTATGTCAAAAAAGGACCAGGCTAGGCAAGGCTTAGAGGGCATGCGACCTGCTGATCCACCCCGACTAGTGCTCAGAGGCAGAGTGGTGGCTGAGGATGCAGTTGTAGATGTGCTACCAGTGCTCCGACTCTGTCCAGGAAGGCGCAAGGTAACTTCGTCGTCGGTTGCATCCTCCTTCACCGCCTCTGTTGACCTCCTCGAGTGCCTGACTGTGGGTTGACAGTAGAGTTGAGCGCGGTTCGCGGTTCTCCAGTTCGCGGTTCGAGTGATTTTGGGGGCTGTTCTAGATCGAACTAGAACTCGAGTTTTTTGCTAAAGTTAGACAGTTCTAGTTACGTTCGAGAACGGTTCTAGCAGCAAAAAGCAGGGCTTTTTACAGCTACAGTGTACAGGAGCCATCGCTGGCAGCCTGCCAGAAGCTGTTAACCAAGATAAACATCGGGTATCCAAGCAAAGCGCTTTGGTTAGTAACCCGATATTTATCCTAGTTACGTGTGCAGGAAGCCGACACTTCCCAACTCAGCTCGCTCTGCCCCCTCCTGCACGCGGCATGTACACATACATACACACACACACACACACACACACACTCACACTCACCTGTCCCCAGCCATGCAGTCCACGACACTGACGTCCTCAGCGCCACATGATCCCGCTAGGCTCCACCCACTTCGCACTCCGCCGCCAGCACACCTGGCACTCTGCACACATGGTCCCGCTAGGCTCCGCCCACCTGACACTCTGCACACATGGTCCCGCTAGGCTCCGCCCACCTGGCACTCTGCACACATTACCCCGCTAGGCTCTGCCCACCTGGCACTCTGCAAACATGGTCCCGCTAGGCTCCGCTCACCTGGCACTCTGCACACATGGTCCCGCTAGGCTCCGCCCACCTGGCACTCTGCACACATGGTCCCGCTAGGCTCCGCCCACCTGACACTCTGCACACATTACCCCGCTAGGCTCCGCCCACCTGGCACTCTGCATACATGGTCGCGCTAGGCTCCGCCCACCTGGAACTCTGCACACATTACCCTGCTAGGCTCCGCCCACCTGGCACTCTGCACACATGGTCCCGCTAGGCTCCACCCACCTGGCACTCTGCACACCTGCCACTCTGCACACATGGTCCCGCTAGGCTCCGCCCACCTGGCACTCTGTACGCATTTCCCCACTAGGCTCCGCCCACCTGGCACTCTGCACACATTACTCCGCTAGGCTCCGCCCACCTGGCACTCTGCACAACTGGCACTCTGCACACATTACCCTGCTAGGCTCCGCCCACCTGGCACTCTGCACACATGGTCCCACTCGGCTTACCTGCGGTGATGAAGTCCCGACCTCAGCGCTGTCACTGTCCTCCATGGCCGCCGCTTGTCACATCACCTTCTCTCGCTTCCGACCCGAGACTGACTAGCGGTGACATCACGGGCCTCTCGCGATACTTGGCTGTGAAGGTCATTGAACTCAGTGACAGGTGCTGTCAGCAATGCAGGAGATCAGCGCAGGTAATGTACCTCGCTGACAGCAGCACTTGTCATCCCCTGCAGTGACCTGGGCTGACCCATTGATGTTAGCTCAAGTCACTGCATTGCTCTCCCAGCCAATGAGGAACATCCTGCTCTTCATTTACTGGGACAGTGTGGATCGTCATGGCAACCCCTTGGATTACACCAGACCTGGATTTGTTTTTCTTTCTAATAAATTGGTTAAAGAGCGAATGTATTGGGGAGTGTTTTTTCAAATAAAAATGTGTTTGTCGTCTATTTTTTTTTATTACTGACTGGGTTGGTGATGTCGGGTATCTGATAGACGCCTGACCTCACCAACCCCAGGGCTTGATGCCAGATGACATTACACATCTGGTATTAACCCCATATATTACCCCGTTTGCCACCGCACCAGGGCACGGGATGAGCTGGGGCGAAGCACCAGGATTGGCGCATCTAATGGATGCGCCACTTCTTGGGCGGCTGCGGCCTGATATTTTTAGGCTGGGGAGAGTCCAATAACCATGGACCTCCCTAGTCTGAGAATATCAGACCCCAGCTGTCTGCATTACCTTGGCTGGTGATCTAATTTTGGGGGGACCCCTATGTGTTTTTTTTTTGTTAATTATTTTTTTCATTTAAAATAACAGCGTGGGGTGCCCTCAGTTTTGGATTACCAGGCAAGGTGAGGCTGCCAGCTGTGGTCTGCAGGCTGCAGCCGTCTGCTTTACCCTAGCTGGCTACAAAAATAGGGGAAACCCCATGTCATTTTTTTTTTCATTTTTTTGGCTAAATACAAAGCTAAGCACGCCGTAGTGCCACATGAAAGGCACCAAAGGGTGCAAAATTACAAAATCCAGGAGAGTGGGACATTATGTGTCTTTCTGCCATTATAATGACAGAAAAGACTGATATGAAGTGTACAAGCACAAGAAAATCACCAGAGCGCTCTACACTGTGAAAAGCAGTAGAAAATGGCACTGGAGTGAACATGTGACCGTCTCATGTAGGTTGAAGCTATGGATCCTGGGTAAATTTATGAAGTTTCCCTATTTCAGTTTTTTTGCAGTACACAAAAAAAAACGGAAGGCACACGGATGTCAAACAGATGACATACGGACCGTCTACGGAACGGAAACGGATGCCACACGGATGCACCCGTGAAAAAAAACGGACTGTTTTTTGCAGACCACAAAAATGGATCGGTCGTGTTAATGTAGCCTTATTCTGATCTGCCGTTTATAAACAGCAGGCAGAAATAAGTGAATAGCGCCCCCCAGCGTCAGAAAATCTCCGGGGTTTCAGGGCTAGCTGAGACCCTGGGGATCATGATTCAGGACGGTTTTTCCTGTCCCCGGTCACGTGATCACAGGTATACACCGTATACCGATGATCACGTTACAGTAAATGACAGTGTCGGTAAAAAATTATTTACCTCCCATCTGGCATGAACAAACATGATAAATCTCCTCCCCGGTCCCCTCCGGTCCCCCGGTGTCGCCAAAGTGCCCCCCGATGCCCTTCCAGAAATCCAAGATGGCCGCGCGCACGGCAGCGCGCCATCCGCATTCACCCTACTCCTCTGATTTCTGTCGCATGTGCCATGACACATGCAACAGAAAACTCCTCCCCAGGCCCTGCCAGGTCACCCCCTATAACACCACCGGTGTTCCCCGGTGTCCCACGGTACCTGTGCAGCATTGATCCCCCCACGGCCCTCTCCTTATAGACGCTGCCGCATGCACAGAGCGGCTGTCAGCTCAGCTTCCTGTGTTCAGACACAGTGAGTGGTGGTTATGCATCTGTAAGCTAAATGGGCGGCACGGTGGCTCAGTGGTTAGCACTGCAGTCTTGCAGCACTGAGGTCCTGGGTTCAATTCCCACCAAGGACACCATCTGCAAAGAGTTTGTATGTTCTCCCCATGTTTGCGTGGGTTTCCTCCAGGTACTCCGGTTTCCTCCCACACTCCAAAGACATACAGCGCTATGGAATTAATAACGCTATATAAATGAATAAATTATTATTATTACTGCAATGCCCTGCTCATGAGGTAAGGAACATAATTGATCAGGAGAACTACATTTCCAAATGGAGGGATTTGCTTTTATAGTTTCCCTGCTGAACGACTACCAAACATGAGAATCCGTTATACGCCACAAGAAAACACATCTAAATAGCGAGCTCTGTTGTTAAATATTCATTCAGCTGGATAACTGGACTTAAAGGGGTATTCCATCTCCAAGATCCTATCCCCAATATATAGTAGGTGGAATAGCAATAATATCAGCAAATACTAATATTTGGAAATGTAGAATAGTTCTCCTGATTAGGCATGCCCTTACCTCTGCCTCAGCCTTACTTGCTGTGGACCCGGGGAGAGTGAGTGCAGATTCATTGCACCCACACTCCTTACATGAAGGGTCTGCACTCCTAAAAATGGGGGATACGTTCCCTGAGTGTCTCCCCCCCATATTCTAGACGGTCCAGAGTCGTCGTGGGACCCCTTCATTTTTTTTCTTACAATAAATTGGTGAAAGAGGAAATGTTTTGGGGACTGTTTTTTCAAATAAATTTCTTTTGTCGATTTTTTTTTGTTATTACTGACAGTTTATGATGTTGGGTATCTAATAGACGCCATGACATCCCAAACTGCTGGGCTTGATCTCAGGTGACTTTACAGCTAGTATCAACCCGATTTATTACCTCGTTTGCCACTGCACCAGGGCACGGGATGAGCTGGGGTGAAGCGCCAGGATTGGCGCATCTAGTGGATGCGCCACGTCTGGGGTGCCTGCGGCCTGCTATTTTTAGGCTGTGAAGGCCCAATAACTATGGACCTTCCCACCCTGAGAATACCAGACCACAGCTGTCCGCTTTACCTTGGCTGGTGATCCAATTTGGGGGGGACCCTACTTTTTTTGTGTAATTATTAATATTTATAAAATAGTTATAAAAAAAGAGCCTGGGGGGACCTCCACATTGGATCCCCAACCACGGTAAAGCTGCCAGCTGTGGTTTTCAGGCTACAGCCGTCTGCTTTACCCTAGCTGGCTATCAAAAATGGGGGGACCCAACGTCATTTTTTTTTAACTATTTTTTTAAATAGAAAAAATTAATGGGCTTCCCTGTATTTTGATTGCCAACCAAGGTAACGGCAGGCAGATGGGGGTGGCAACCCATAGCTGTCTGCTTTATCTGCGCTGAGAATCAAAAATACCGCGGAGCGCTACGTCATTTTTTTTAAAGATTTATTTTTACAGCACTGTGATGTCCAGCACTCATAATACAGGGAAGCCCATTTTGTTTTTAGTTATTTAAATAAATAATTAAAAAAAATATATATGGGCTACCGCTGCATTTTTTTGTATTGCTAGCTAAGGGTAATCCAAGCAGCTACTGGCTGCTAAGCCCCACTGCTTGGTGTTACCTCCACTGGCAATGGAAAATCCAGGGAAGCATTTTTTATTTTTTTGCCAAAAAACTACAAAAAAAGGAGGTGAGCTTCGCCATATTTTTGTATGCTAGCCAGGTATAGCAGGCAGGTGCTGAAAGAGTTGGATACAGCGCCAGAAGATGGCGCTTCTATGAAAGTGCCATTTTCTGAGGTGGCTGCAGACTGCAATTCGCAGCAGTGGGGCCCAGAAAGCTCAGGCCAACCTGTGCTGCGGATTCCAATCCCCAGCTGCCTAGTTGTACCTGGCTGGACACAAACATGGGGTGAAGCCTGCGTCATTTGTTTCCTAATTATTTCATGAAATTCATGAAATAATAACAAAAGGGCTTCCCTTTATTTTTGGTTCCCAGCCGGGTACAAATAGGCAACTGGGGGTTGGGGGCAGCCGTACCTGCCTGCTGTACCTGGCTAGCATACAAAAATATGGCGAAGCCCACATAATTTTTTCAGGGGGCAAAAAACTTCTGCATACAGTCCTGGATGGAGTATGCTGAGCCTTGTAGTTCTGCAGCTGCTGTCTGTCTGTATGGAGAAGAGCAGACAGCAGATGCAGAACTACAAGGCTCAGCATACTCCATCCAGGACTGTATGCAGAAGTTTTTTGCCCACCAAAAAAATGATGTGGGCTTCGCCATATTTTTGTATGCTAACCAGGTACAGCAGGCAGCCACGGGCTGCCTCCAACCCCCAGTTGCCTATTTGTACCCGGCTGGGAACCAAAAATATAGGGAAGCCTGTTTTTTTTAATTATTTCACTTATTTCATGAAATAATTAAAAAACAAATGACGTGGGCTTCGCCCCATTTTTGTGTCCAGCCAGGTACAACTAGGCAGCTGGGGTGTTATGATCCGGAACCATGGAAGATCACCACAAATCATTGGCAAAAAGGTGACAAGAGCCTTGGCAACTAATCTGGCCGCCATCCCCTTACTAACCAACACAAGTAGAAGTAGCCGAGGGGTGAACTAACATCCTGTGCACCGCGAACCCAGCCGGAGAACTAACTATCCTAAAGGTAGGAAAGATGAATAACTCTCTGCCTCAGAAAATAGACAAGAATAGCAAGCCCCCCACATTCAAAGACTGTGGTGATATAGGAAAAACACAATACACAGGTAGATGACAGGATTAGCAAAAGGTGAGGCCCCCACTGACTAAAATAGGAAAGGACAGGAAAGGGACTGATGGTATCCAGAGAAAAACCCTGCAAAATACCAACTTTCTGATAGTACAAAAAGGCCCTCAGATCACTCGATCTGAACTCCGTCCTATACCAGGTGCCCTTGTCATACCAATGAACAGAAAACAAGAATTATAACAAATTCAACAAGCCATAAACACATGGACCCAAAGGAGCTAAACTCCACACAGAACTGCAGGGAGTTCCTCAACAATCCACTGAGGGGGAAAATCCCTGGAAGGAAATAAACTGAAACCAACCACAGCAAATGACAAATCCAGATAAGCGAAGCTGTAGTAGGAGAGAAAAGGCGCAATAGGGTCTTACCCGATTTACAGGGCAGAGGGAAAAAGGGTTTAAACACACTCACCTGGCTGGGTTGTGCCAGTCACAACCCCTTAGAGAACGTGGATGAGTGCTTTAGTGGTTCAGCAGCGGCCCCGTGTCTGAGCAAAGGATATCAAAGTGTAGACTGGAGGAAAAACGGGTTTAAAAACCGCGCTAGGAAACCACGAGCAAGGATGTAAATGAATATTTTTCTTTTATTTAGATAATTCCAAATTATCCTTGGTTTCCTAGCGCGGTTTTTAAACCCGTTTTTCCTCCAGTCTACACTTTGAAACCCAGATAAGCAAAAGAACCAGGCAATAAATAAAAAGCAAGAACTTATCTGGAGTGGATGAAATGTAGAGCAGGATTAAGCAGGCTGAAGATAAAAAGAACAACTGACATCCGGCAACAGCCTGCAATCAGACCAGGACTTAAATAAGCAGAGAGTTAGGAAAGGAAACACCCACTGCATAACCCACCTGGTCTCTGTCCAAACCTTTCCTGGCCACCAGAGGGATCCTCCCAGCAGCCAAGACATAACTAACATTCACAACACTGGGGATTGGAATCCGAAGCACAGGTTAGCCCAAGGTTTCTGGGCGCCTCTGCTGCGAATTGCAGTCCGCATCCGCCCCAGAAAATGGCGCTTTCATAGAAGCGCCATCATCTGGCGCTGTATCCAACTCTTCCAACAGCCCTGAAGCCGCGTGGCTTGCTGGGTAATAATGAGTTAATACTAGCTTTGTTTTACTAGCTAGTATTAAGCCAGAGATTCTTAATGTCAGGCACGTTTGACTCGGCCATTAAGAATCTCCAATAAAGGGTTAAAAAAAAGACATCACACAGAGAAAAAATACTTTAATATAAATAAATACACAGACACATTAGAGACTCCATCTTTATTACCCCCTGTCAGCTCTCCACGATCCATGGTCTTCTGTCTTTCTCGTTCAACAAATGCAGCTCTGCTCCATCACTGCTGAATGGGGGAAGACACTGCTTCCCGTGCAGCCTTCACTCCATGAGAGATCAGTGCTGCTGGCTGTTAGCGGTAACAGCAGTAACGCTGACAGACGCGTTACCATAGCAACAGTGCTCCGATCATGTGATTCCCGGAGCCGCAGTTAGCGGTGACGTCACCGCTAACTGCGTTGCTATGGCAACGGTGATCTCCGTTAATGACCGGCTGTGTCAGCCGGTCCCTAACGGTGCGGGAAGTCGACCGTGTGCTAGAGCATGTCGCCGATACACGGCGATACACAAATGTGCACAGTGTACCGGAGAGTGCAATGACAGGACCTAAGACAGGAAATGACGTCAAAGCCATGTGACCAGTCTGTAGCCAATGAGATAATAGCCACGTGACTGGTCACATGTCTATTTTGACGATGTCACAGAAGGTCCTGTCAGTGCTGGTTATCGGGAGGACGCAGCGATCATCGGAAGGAATAGTGACAAGAGACAGAGTGCAGGACGCATCGCGGGCACCGGTAAGTGTTATGGCAATGTTTATTAACTGTATGTGTACGTTTATAATGCGTTTTTATGTGTTTGTGATTGCCTCCCATTATTTCCTATTGGTTCGAGTTCGGTTCGTCGAACGTTTGCCGAACCGAACTCGAACGGGACCTCGGTTAGGTGAACCCAGCTCGAGCCGAACCGCGGCTGGTTCGCTCATCTCTAGTTGACAGTAGGTGGGATCTAGAACTTCCTCATCAATTGTTGTGTTTGCACACCCCTCACCCTCAGACCGAGCCTCTTCTTGCCCTGACAGAATATTTAAGTTGTCATCCAAATCTGGTATCTGCGTCTCATCGTCATCAGTATGTTCCTCATTGTCTATAACAACAGGTGTTACAGTTTGTGAAAAAGGGTCAACATTATGCTCAGAAACTTGGTCCTCACGGCCTGAATCAGAGTCACAAAGGTTCTGGGCATCACTGCAGACCATTTCCTGGTCTGTACTCACTGTAGCTTGGGAGCAGACCTCTGATTCCCAGGCTATAGTGTGACTAAACAGCTCTGCAGACTCAGCCATCTCAGTTCCACCATACTGTGCAGGGCGGATGGAGACTTCAGAGCTGGGAGAAAGCGAGTGTGATTGGGATGACAACTCAGAGGACTGGTGTTTTTTGGATGCGGTAGTTGAGGTGGCGGAGAGGGCACTTGTTGGACCACTTGAGATCCATTCAAGCATTTTCCTTTTTTGGCCATCATCTACCTTTGTTCCAGTTGTTCGTGTCCGTAAAAAAGGGAGCACATCGGATTGTCCACGGTAAGTAGTAGACATCTTACTTTTGCTGGAAGATGGTCTATCTTCAGCAGATGTTAATGGAGCTTTGCCACCTTCCCCACGGACAAACCCTTTTTTTCCTTTTCCAACACGCCTCTTCCCCTTTCCACCAGCATCTGTCATTTTGCCACTCATTTTGATTGCGACAAGATTGTGCACTTAAAATGTGGTAGTAAAAATTGAGAGGTGGTGTAGATTTCAGCGGTGGTCTAGCTTTATTAACAGCAGAATAAACAACAATAATTATCCCTGACAATGCAACTACGGCCCTTAAACTGGCAGCATAGTTTGCTAGTATAATGGCTTAGTAACAATGAGTTTGAGTGTGCAATGCAGAGGTTCTGCAAATAGATTTGCACTAGTGGGACACTAATGGAAGTCCAACAGCCACTTTTAGGATGCCACTAAGTTTACTCAGTGTTTGCTAGTATAATGGCTTAGTAACAATGAGTTTGAGTGTGCATTTGCACTAGTTGGACACTAATGGAAGTCCAACAGCCACTTTTAGGATGCCACTAAGTTTACTCAGTGTTTGCTAGTATAATGGCTTAGTAACAATGAGTTTGAGTGTGCAATGCAGAGGTTCTGCAAATAGATTTGCACTAGTGGGACACTAATGGAAGTCCAACAGCCACTTTTAGGATGCCACTAAGTTTACTCAGTGTTTGCTGGTATAATGGCTTAGTAACAATGAGTTTGAGTGTGCAATGCAGAGGTTCTGCAAATAGATTTGGACTAGTAGGACACTAATGGAAGTCCAACAGCCACTTTTAGGATGCCATTAAGTTTACTCAGTGTTTGCTAGTATAATGGCTTAGTAACAATGAGTTTGAGTGTGCAATGCAGAGGTTCTGCAAATAGATTTGCACTAGTGGGACACTAATGGAAGTCCAACAGCCACTTTTAGGATGCCACTAAGTTTACTCAGTGTTTGCTAGTATAATGGCTTAGTAACAATGAGCTTGAGTGTGCAATGCAGAGGTTCTGCAAATAGATTTGCACTAGTGGTACACTAATGGAAGTCCAACAGCCACTTTTAGGATGCCACTAAGTTTACTCAGTGTTTGCTAGTATAATGGCTTAGTAACAATGAGTTTGAGTGTGCAATGCAGAGGTGCTGCAAATAGATTTGCACTAGTGGGACACTAATGGAAGTCCAACAGCCACTTTTAGGATGCCACTAAGTTTACTCAGTGTTTGCTAGTATAATGGCTTAGTAACAATGAGTTTGAGTGTGCAATGCAGAGGTGCTGCAAATAGATTTGCACTAGTGGGACACTAATGGAAGTCCAACAGCCACTTTTAGGATGCCACTAAGTTTACTCAGTGTTTGCTAGTATAATGGCTTAGTAACAATGAGCTTGAGTGTGCAATGCAGAGGTTCTGCAAATAGATTTGCACTAGTGGGACACTAATGGAAGTCCAACAGCCAATTTTAGGATGCCACTAAGTTTACTCAGTGTTTGCTAGTATAATGGCTTAGTAACAATGAGTTTGAGTGTGCAATGCAGAGGTTCTGCAAATAGATTTGCACTAGTGGGACACTAATGGAAGTCCAACAGCCACTTTTAGGATGCCACTAAGTTTACTCAGTGTTTGCTAGTATAATGGCTTAGTAACAATGAGTTTGAGTGTGCAATGCAGAGGTGCTGCAAATAGATTTGCACTAGTGGGACACTAATGGAAGTCCAACAGCCACTTTTAGGATGCCACTAAGTTTACTCAGTGTTTGCTAGTATAATGGCTTAGTAACAATGAGCTTGAGTGTGCAATGCAGAGGTTCTGCAAATAGATTTGCACTAGTGGGACACTAATGGAAGTCCAACAGCCAATTTTAGGATGCCACTAAGTTTACTCAGTGTTTGCTAGTATAATGGCTTAGTAACAATGAGTTTGAGTGTGCAATGCAGAGGATCTGCAAATAGATTTGCACTAGTGGGACACTAATGGAAGTCCAACAGCCACTTTTAGGATGCCACTAAGTTTACTCAGTGTTTGCTAGTATAATGGCTTAGTAACAATGAGCTTGAGTGTGCAAAGGGCAGAAGGGTACAGTGGCAGGTTTGTGGGTCTGGGTAGAGGAATGGAAGCCTCACTTTCTATCCCTCCTAATGGGGAAATGCAGCGAGGAAATCCCTGACCTTAGCTACACAGACGCTGTTATCTTGTGTAGCTGTTAAAATCTGTTTTCACGGACCTGACTGTCACCTATGGCTCTGAGCCTGCTGGTATTAGCCCTTACAAGGGCTAATAGAAACTTGTATCCCTATTCTGTATGGCGCTATGTGTAGAGCGTACACAACAGTATCGGAGACAGGAGCTATGCCAGCGGTGAGTGACACCCAGACGCAGAAGGCAGATAATGGCATCCAGACGGGCAGATGCCCGTATTTAAAATGCAGGGACATGTGACATGGACATCCTATCACACATGCCGTTGCTTCTCTGGCTAAAAGTCCACTTAGCTGTGTGTGTGTCTGGGATTGGCTGACATGCTGGCCCGCCCCACTACACGCGCGCACTTAGGGAAGGAAGACAAGGAAAAAAAAAAATGGCGATCGCCATTATCCCAGCAGCAGTGATCTGAATGCGCTGTTCCCGCACACTACATGCTGAAATTTCATAATAGTGTGAGTCACAGAGTGACTTACACTATTACAGCGGAAAGCCAGCTAGTAATTAGCTGGTCTTTTTGCTGCTAGAACTGTTCTCGAACGTAACTAGAACTATCGAGCTTTAGCAAAAAGCTCGAGTTCTATTTCGATCTAGAACAGTCCCCAAAATCACTCAAACCGCGAACTGGAGAACCATGAACCGCGAACCGCGCTCAACTCTAGTTATCAGCAGTAGATTAAACGAAACCTGCTGCCATGTAGTTTTCCACTGATTGTGTCATGGCCATCTCTATGCCTTTAGAGACTTGGGACAGGATCTGGGCTAGAGTCTCTCTTTGCCATCTGAGACTCCTAACATTCAACGTGCTTCCCTTTCTTTTGGTGCTGAAAGGGTTAATGTCAGCTTCTGACTCCTGGCCTCAGGTGCTTCCAATTGGTGACCACTCCCTTCCCCTATATATGGGCACATCTCCTAGTAGAGGGCGCCGGTTATTCTTATTAATTCTGGAGCTAGGCCTGAAGGTGGAAGGAGCTGCTGGAGCCCTTGTTGTGTGAAGCAGTATAGACTGCAGTCCTGGTGTCTGACTGCAGCCATGAAGTTGGGCTTTATCCTTAGTTGTTTTTCCTGTCTCTCATACCTTCACTTCTTCTTGTATTAGTGCAGCAGTAGCACTAGCAATTCTCAATTGCAGGTCACTGGACAGAGTTATTACAGGGCCTCTCAGGGCTTCATTTATCTTGGTCAGCGACAGGTGCGGAACATGTATAGGGACTGGATATGCAGGGTGCAGCTTCAGGTGAGTTGTCACATCATCCCGTTCCCTAGCACCAGAGCACTATCATCCCCTGTCCCCGATGTAACCGTTGTTTGTTGGGGTTAAACCCATGTTTGTTGTGTCTCACCATGCGCTGGACTTTCCCCAAGTCCGTGCGTGACAGATTGGCAACTTTCTGCTTATGCACAGTGTACACAGAAATCTGTCAATCAGTTATGTGAGTGGGGTTAAACAGAGAATATTCCGAGAACTGGTAGATCTGCAGCAGATAAAATGGGGATGTAATCAAAACTACAGCAAGCAGCCTGGTATCAAAGTATCTTCCCCTAAGGCCTCCGACACACATCCGTGCCGCCGGTACGTGTTTGCCATTTTTTGCACATACCGACGGCACGGAGACACGTTAAGCAATGCTACCCTATTGCAGCAGGCACACACACGTAAAACCACAGGGAACGTGTGTCCATGTGTGTTTGTATGTGTGTGCATTTTTCTACACACTTACATGTCCACGTTTTCTCCGGCAGTATGGGTGTCACACGGCCCGCACCTGTACAACACGGATGTAGTGTGGATGCGTGTGAAGATGTAATTTACCCTCTCACTGTATATGCTGTACAGATTCCTATTTCAAGCTGGGTTCATTGTCTTATTTGAACTACTTCTGTGTACATTTCTATTGTTGTAGGTAATCACCCCCCTAAAATGCAAGGTTATATCCTCTTGAGGCACTTCCATCCCTGGGAGTAGGGAGAGGTGGGCCTAGAGTCCAGCTAGTGTAAACTCTGCTTACCTGGGAGATTCAGGCAGAGTGAGCTGAAACTTGAAGGGAGCAGGAGCTCCAGCCTGTGTGGCTGTGGACACGGACGGAGCTAGGCCTGTGTGGCGGCCCGTGGGATTGTGTGGAACTCTTTGGACTACTGTAAGGACGATTGCTTTGTAATCCGGTCCGAGGATTGTCGGGAAGGGCCCCCGAATCTGTTTTACGTGGACTTATCGTGTGCTGTTCTTGCATTCCTGTTAATAAACCTGTTGGATCGTCCCTCGGCCTCGTCCATCCTTTGCTCTGTTGTACACCCCCGTCACAAACTGGTTGGCAGCGGCGGGATCAGAGCAGAAGAAATGGAGGACAACAGCCAATCGACGTCTGAAACCAGAACCTCAGGATACAGGAACTGGACTGTGGCGAGTCTACAAACAAAGGCCCGTGAATTAGGTGTCGGCTACAAAGGACTCTCTAAGGAGCAACTAATTGAGGCATTGGAACACGCTTGCCTGCAAGATGGCACCGAGGAACAATTTCCACAGCAAGGGGAGCAAAGACGGGAGCCGGAGGTGAATACCCAAAAAAGTCAATGGGTTGTGTGGTACAAGGAAAAGATGGCACTGCTTGGAGATGAGGCCACCATAGAAGATAAGAGGGAGGCCATGCGTGGAGCTGAAGAGAAGGAGCGCAGGATGGAGGAGATGGCATTGCTGGATAAGCAGCTCGCTGTGGAAGCCGCGAGAGGTTCCAGACAGACTGTAACCCCAGCACCCATCATGAGGGAACTTCCCAGAGTGTCCCGCAAAGACTTCAAGCAGTTTAATGAGGCTGCTGGTGACATTGAGGGCTTCTTCCAGGACTTTGAGCATCAGTGTCGATTAATGGAAGTCCCAGAAAGGGAGCGCGTCCGGCATCTGGTTGGGCTCTTAGAGGGTGGAGCTGCTGCAGCCTATAGAGCTATGGACCATCGGTGGAACTGTGAGTATGCGGATATTAAACAGACTATTCTAGAACATTATGCTGTAACGCCAGACACTTACAGGACTCAGTTCCGTACTCTAGCATGTGATGAGGAAGTGTCCTTCAAGATGTATGCCCACAAACTCAAACATCTGTGGCATCGTTGGTTGGAGGCAGAGGAGGCCTTAACCTTGGAGACCGTCCTCCAGGTCCTCCTAAAAGAGCAGTTTTACTTCAAGTGCCCCGCTGAGATCCGGGAATGGGTGCGTGAGAGAAAACCAGCGACAGTGGAGGAAGCTGCTGCTCTAGCTGATGAGGTGCTCACCATCAAGCCTCAGTGGAGGGTTCTGTTGGAGGATGGAGAGACGCCTAACAGCTCCACAACACCGGATGCCCCCAGTTATTCTGTCCCCATTGTTCCCCGTTCCTCTAAGCCACCACATGTTGATACCCGTGTTAATGTGCCTCCAGTTGCTTCTACTGCACTTTCTGGAATACGCCGGGGAGAGGAAGTAACAGAGCGCAGGTGTTATGTTTGTAGGCATCCCGGGCATTTGCAGGCCTCATGCCCAGCCAGGCCATGGAGGAATCATCCTCAAACCCCTACAGCACCTTCAGGTGGGAGCCGGCCTCCAAGTTCCCCTACCCCTTACCCAAGAGGACGCCTTGGATGGAGGGAGACCCAGCTCAGATGCTATCAATGTGGACAGCCAGGGCATCGGCAAGTCTCCTGCCCAGCTGTTCAAATGAGGACTGATCCTGCGCCCAATCGGATTGTTAATTATTTACAGCCCAGCGCCATGGAGGAAGATGTGGCACCGCTATGTGAGGACTGGCCTAGTGACTCAGCCCATGTTGCACCACCAGGAGTTTACGGGGTGCGACCTGCAGTTATGACGACTTCTGCTCATCGAGGTAAGCACTTGCAGGAGGTTGTGCTGGATGGACAGAGACTTGTTGGATTTTGTGACTCGGGTGCTTTCCTCACACTGGCTGATCCCCGAGTGGTTCGGCCTGAGGCAATCCATAGAGGACCTGGGATTGTCATTGAACTGGCTGGTGGACAATGGAGGACTATTCCCACAGCCACTGTGGATCTGAGCTTTGGTTTTGGGGTCAGGCGATGTGTGGTTGGGGTGATGGGTGGTCTGCCTGCAGCTGTTCTCCTGGGCAATGATGTGGGAGAGCTACGATGCCAATTCGTGGCTGCATGAAGCCACATGTAAGTAACGCTCTGCCTGTGTGTACTTAACCAGTGACCTGTAGAGGTCCCTAGTACGTACACAAGTTGGGAGGGGGAGGGATTGTGAAGATGTAATTTACCCTCTCACTGTATATGCTGTACAGATTCCTATTTCAAGCTGGGTTCATTGTCTTATTTGAACTACTTCTGTGTACATTTCTATTGTTGTAGGTAATCACCCC
The DNA here is from genome assembly GCF_048569485.1 of Anomaloglossus baeobatrachus. Classification (NCBI taxonomy): domain Eukaryota; kingdom Metazoa; phylum Chordata; class Amphibia; order Anura; family Aromobatidae; genus Anomaloglossus; species Anomaloglossus baeobatrachus. Next base: position 75,894,078 of record NC_134355.1, on the reverse strand, counting down.
CCTAAAATGCAAGGTTATATCCTCTTGAGGCACTTCCATCCCTGGGAGTAGGGGGAGGTGGGCCTAGAGTCCAACTAGTGTAAACTCTGCTTACCTGGGAGATTCAGGCAGAGTGAGCTGAAACTTGAAGGGAGCAGGAGCTCCAGCCTGTGTGGCTGTGGACACGGACGGAGCTAGGCCTGTGTGGCGGCCCGTGGGATTGTGTGGAACTCTTTGGACTACTGTAAGGACGATTGCTTTGTAATCCGGTCCGAGGATTGTCGGGAAGGGCCCCCGAATCTGTTTTACGTGGACTTATCGTGTGCTGTTCTTGCATTCCTGTTAATAAACCTGTTGGATCGTCCCTCGGCCTCGTCCATCCTTTGCTCTGTTGTACACCCCCGTCACAATGCGGTCCCATGTGACACGCGCCGGAGAAAACACACGTGTCAGTGAAAACAAAAAAAAACATTTACTCACCTTTTCCAGCCCTCCTGTCTCTGTCGCTGCTGCCTCTTGCTGCCGACCGCCGCTCATTATTCTCATTTAATATTCACTTCACTGTGGCCGGCAGCAGCAGCGGTGAGTCGGGAGGACTGGAGACCGAAGATCAGCACCACGGACAGCAGCGCGGACCACGTGAGTATGCAAATTACCGGTTCTACGTGTGCTATCTTGGATAGCAAACGTAGAACACACGTGGACTGCACGTATGCGAGACACGTACTTACCTACACGCAACACACAGGGAAAATACGTGTCTCGCGGCACGTGCGTGTTTTTAACGGAAGTGTGTTTCAGGCCTAAAGCATCCTGGTCTCAGATGGGGCAGCAAAAACCTGGTGACAGATTCCTTTTCTGGGGACATACTGAGTTATGTGACCCTCACTTCTGCTCCCCAATCTCTCACACCATGCAATCTTGCAAAAAAGCTAAATCAAAAATCCTTATCTTCAATTTCTTTATAAAGCTTTCTTTCATTCTTACGTTCCACAAAATATTTACTTTATCATTCTATTTTTTTTTAACAGTTATCTTTTATATTACGTTTTTTCTGAGGGGAAAAGTATAATAAGTAAAAATGTTCACATAAAACATTTACATGAAAAACAGATGTTCAGGGAACAAAAATATATTGAATCATATGACAATTAAAATATTTTAAAGCAAACAGACAACTTTCAAGCCAAAATAGATCATAGAGATAAAGATATAGAACAAGTAAAAACAGATTTTCACTCAAAATTATGAAGCCAGTAACAGATCATGATAAAAGCACAGCTTTGCTTGTTCAATGAGTCCACAATTGTACTTCATTATCCTCTGAAACTTCCTGTTCCTTGGTAGAATTTTTGGATATTATTGGAGGGGGGGGCGGGTTATTTCTATATTATTATAATTTTTCTTTCATTTTTGTATTCAGCATATCAGGAAAATTGCCAACTAATATAGATTCTGTACATGTTATGCTTCTGCCATATACTAGCATTAGTAATAAATAAATATATATATATATATATATATATATATATATATATATATATATATATACAGTGCCTTCCAAAAGTATTCGGCCACCTTGAATTTTTCAACCTCTTCTCACATTTCGGGCTTCAAACATGAAGATAAAAATTTAAATTTTATGGTGAAGAATCAACAACAAGTGGGACACAATTGTGAAGTTAAACAAAATTTATTGCTTATATTAAACTTTTATAAAAAAATATAATAAACTGAAAATTGGGGCGTGAAATATTATTCTGCCCCATCCATCTTGCCATCAATTTTAACCATCTTCCCTGTCCCTGTTGAAGAAAAACAGGCCTAGACCATGATGCTGCCACCACCATGTTTGACAGTGGGGATGGTGTGATCAGGGTGATGAGCTGTGTTGCTTTTACGCCAAATATATCGTTTGGCATTGTGCCCAAAAAGTTCGATTTTGGTTTCCTCTGAGTCAGAGGAAACCAACAGAGGACCTTCTTTCACACATTTGGTTTGTCTCCTAGGTGGCTTGTGGCAAACTTTAAATGACACTTTTTATGGATATCTTTGATAAATGGCTTTCTTCTTGCCACTCTTTTATAAAGGCCAGATTTGTTCAGTGTACAACTGATTGTTGTCCTAGTGACAGACTCTCCCACCTCAGCTGTAGATATCTGCAGTTCATCCAGAGTGATCATGGGCTGCATCTCTGATCAGTCTTCTCCTTGTTTGAGATGAAATTTTTGAGTGTTGGCCGGCTCTTGATTGATTTGAAGTGGTATGATACTCCTTACATTTCAATATGATCGCTTGCACAGTGCTTCTTGGGATGTTTAAACTCGTGGAAATCTTTTTGTAAACTTCTCTACAACAGTATCACGGACCTGCCAGTTGTGTTCCTTGGTCTTCATGATTTTTTCTGTGCTTTAAACAGAACACTGACATTATCACAGAACAGGTGCATTTATATGGAGACATGATTACACACATGTGGATAATATTTATCATCATTAGTCATTTAGGACAACATTGGATGATTCAAAGATCCTCAATCAACTTCTGGAGTGAGTTTGCTGCACTGAAAGTAAAGGGGCCGAATAATATTGCACACCCCCATTTTCAGTTTATTATTTTTTACAAAAGTTTAAAATAAGCAATCCATTTCGTTCAATTGTGTCCCACTTGTTGTTGATTCTTCACCATAAAATTTAAATGTTTTATGTTTGAAGCTAGAAATGTAGCAAGAAGAGAATGGCACTTCCTATGTATGCGTCTAGGAGATATAGGGGTGCACTTCAGGTTCCAAAGCCAAACAGTGAGAAGTATACAAGGCACTCCCAAGATGATTTGAAGAAATATTTATTCACGTGGGTAACAAAACGTTTTCGGTCCTATGTGAACCTTCCTCAGTAGCACATATGTGAGGGAAAACGCTGTGTGGGCTGTCAGATGCGGAATCCACCACTGTATGGGAGCTGCCATGGCAGCGTTTTCCCTCATATGTGCTACTGAGGAAGGTCCACATAGGACCGAAAACGTTTTGTTACGCACATGAATAAATATTTCTTCTACCACAGCATCTTGCAGCGGCATGCTATTCCATCCGGTTTGCGTTTAGTTGGACCATCATTTATTTTTCAACAGGACAATGACCCCAAACACACCTCCAGGCTGTGTAAGGGCTATTTGACTAAGAAGGAGAGTGATGGGGTGGTACGCCAGATGACCTGGCCTCCACAGTCACCAGACCTAAAGCCAAACGAGATGGTTTGGGGTGAGCTGGACCGCAAAGTGAAGGCAAGAGGGCCAACAAGTGCTAAGCATCTCTGGTAACTCCTTCAAGACCATTTCCGGTGACTACCTCTTGAAGCTCATCAAGAGAATGCCAAGAGTGTGCAAAGCAGTAATCAAAGCAAAAGGTGGCTACTTTGAAGAACCTAGAATATAAGAAATATTTTCAGTTGTTTCACACTTTTTTGCTAAGTATTTAACTCCACATGTGTTAATTCATAGTTTTGATGCCTTCAATGTGAATCTACAATTTTCAGAGTCATAAAAATAAAGAAAACACTTTGAATGAATGAGAAGGTGTGTCCAAACTTTTGATCTGTACTATGTATGTATATATATATATATATTGCAGAGGTATAATTTGAAGCTCTTAAGCGGGCTTTACACGCAACGACATCGCTAACGAGATGTCGTTGTGGTCATGGAATTCGTGACGCACATCCGGCCTCGTTAGCGACGTTGTTGCGTTTGAAATGCAAGAACAACCATTAACGATCAAAATAACTTACCTAATCGTTGATCGTTGACACGTCATTCCTTTCCCGAATATCGTTGCTGTTGCAGGACGCAGGTTGTTCGTCGTTCCTACGGCAGCACACATCGCAATGTGTGACACCGCAGGAACGAGGAACATCACCGTACCTGCAGCCGCCCGCAATGAGGAAGGAAGGAGGTGGGCAGGATGTTCGGCCTGCTCATCTCCGCCCCTCCACTTCTATTGGGCGGCCACTTAGTGACACCGCTTTGATGCCGAATGAACCGCCCCCTTAAAATGGAGGCAGTTCGCCAGCCACAGCAACGTCACTAGGCAGGTAAGTATGTGTGATGGGTGTAAGCGATATTGTGCGCCACGGGCAGCGATTTGCCCGTGACGCAGAATCGACGGGGGCGGGTGCTTTCACCAGCGACATCGCTAGCGATGTCGCTGTGTGTAAAGCCCGCTTTAGTCCCTTATGCACAATTTATAAGGCCTGTTTCACATATCCATGTTTCCAGTACATGTGGCGTCCGTTTTCACATGTACTGGAGAAAAGTTCACATGCATACATATAAAAATGTGATTCACATGGAGACATGTCCGGTTTTTACCATCAGCATGGGTGAAAATGGCCAGCAGAAGTCTATGGGTCTGTGAAAACATAAACAGCATGTGGATGGCATCCATGTGACATCCATTTGCCATCCGTGTGACACACACCAGAATTAAATGTATTCAAGAAATTAAAGATTTTTATGCGTTACAGATGTGTAAAGATGGGATAGATAGATAGATAGATAGATAGATGTATAGATATCCTGCAGATGTATAATTTCCCAACCCCCTACATATTGTACACTTGCATCCTTTAGTTCCTTTCATGTAGCACTAAAGGATGTTTTTAGCCTTGTCTAACCTAAAAAATTATGTGTGGTCCCCCCAATATTTGATAACATGCCAAAGTAAAGCAGACCAGCTGTGAGCTATTATCAGACAGGGAAGGTTCATGGTTATTGGGCCCTTCCCAGCTTCTGGCACTTCACTTCGGCTCTTCTGATTACCGTATTGCATTAGCAATCCTGGTAATGGTATTTGGGGTTGATGTCAGCTGGCCTCAAGCCATGATGTTAGTAATGGAGAGGTGTCTATCAGACACTCTTATTACTAACACAGTAAGTAAAAAAGAAAAAAAATTACATGAAAATAGTTTGTTTCAAAAAGCGGTCTTTGACACATTACCTGGTTCACCAGTTTATTGAAAAAGAAACATGCAGGACCGACATAGTCCAGGGATTCTGATGTAGTCAACAAATGGAAACCCAAAAGAGATAAAAAAGAGAGAAATAAAAACTGATGCACCACTTCTGGGGAAGCTGCGGGCTGGCATATTTAGGCTGGGAAGGGCCAATAACCATGGACTTTCCCAGTCTGATAATATCAGCTCCCAGCTGTCTGCTTTATCTTGGCGATTATGAAAAATGGGGGGACCCACATCATGTTTTTCTTTTAATTATTTATTTAACTGGTTAATAGCTTTAACATGTATCTAGCTATCTATCAATTGGCTATCTATCATCTGTTGTTTCTCTATTTCTATCTATCTAGCAATCCTTTATCTATCGTTGCACATCTTTAACACATAAAAGCCATTAATTTCAGTGTTATTTATTTTTTCCAGTACTTGCACACAGATGGCACACAGCTAGCACATGGGTAGCACACGGATGACACACATGTACATACGGATGGTCACACAGATGAGCGAAACATTTTACACTATAGAAAATGGAGTAATGGCTGCTCATGCGACCTTTTTATTCAATTCTCGCAAATTGCAAAAAAAGACAAACACACTCCTGTGGAAATGCCGTAAATGGGTAATATGGAATTAACCATTTAACCTTTTTATAAACAGAAGTTAAAAACATGAAATAATGTAAAAGATTAAAAAATATGGCCAGTCTTCCATGGCCACCCTTTCCACTTGATAGAACTGTACTCTAATTCTTATGATGTCTGCAGTGTGGTTGTTCCAAATTGGGAATATGAGGCAGGAACTAGCTTGCTTAAGGCCTCCGTCACACGTCTGTGCAGAACAGAAATGTTTTGCACAGTCCGTGGTGAAGGTGCGTGTGTCTATTTGTTTGTTCTATGTGCTGTCCCTGTGGTATCTGTGTGACATATGGATAGCACACAGACAGCATGAGCTGGTATACTTGCCTGTCTCCGGCACTGCTGTTTCCCTCACTGCTCTTACTTCCAGGTCCGCAGTGAGTGCAGTGAATATGCATGAGCATAATGAGCGGGCCCGGAAGAAACAGCAGAGGTAAAAACAGCAGCGCCAGAGACAGGTAAGTATAACTTTTTTATTTTTATGTGACCTGTGTTTTCTCCGGTACGTGTCACGTTGATGTCACATGGATCACATTAGTGTGAGGTCCATGGGGCACCCGTGCTGCCGGCATAAAATGGATAATTCGAAGTGCGGAGCACACAGATATGAGTGTGCTCCATATGGATACACAGTCAGTGTGAAAACATGAATGTGTGACCAAGCCCATTGATTGTAATGGGTCTATGTGTTTGTGTCTTTGGTTCGTGTGAAAATTGACATCACATATACTGGAGACATGGATGTGTGAAGAAGGTCTAAATGGAGGATATTGAGTGACCTGGATAATAATAGTAATATTAATTCATTTATATAGCACCATTAATTCCACAGCACTTTACATACATTGGCAATACTGTCCCCTTTGGGGTTCACAATCTAAAATCCCTATCAGTATGTCTTTGGAGTTTGGGAGGAAACCCACACAAACATGGGGAGAACATACAAACTCCTTGCAGATGTTGTTCTTGGTGGGATTTGAACCCAGGACCCCAGTGCTGCAAGACTGGAAGAGAATTAATTGCAGTCAGGCACAATTCTGTCTGAACGAGAAGAATACTACCATAGAGACAAAGATCGTGAAAAGGGCTATCTTAGTAAGTTGTTTGTACTCATCTTTAATACATACTTGTTAATATTTGCTTTTAAAGTGAGCAACGTCTTTATCTATGAGACCCAGTTTACGTAAAGGCATTTAAAAAAAATATCCTTAATATTGTAGCTTACAAAGTACCCACTTCAAAGAAAAAATAAGCCAAAACATTTGTTTAATCCCACACACAACAATGGGTTCCTTTTATTGTTTCTCTTTTGCTTTTTATGTGTATTTTACAAAAATTAAAATTATAGAGAGAAATGCACAGTTTATGAAGTTATAAAAAAAGTCTTAATCTATTCATTACAGAAAATAAAGAAGGCACAAGAAAAAATTAAAAACAATACATATGGTAAGAAAAAGCTATAGTAAAAAGTGCAGACCGAACTCTTCATGGGAATAACAACAAAATGTCAACAAACAATGTAAAGTATTACATTCCAACATCTGTATGCGCAGATGTATTTAGAAAAAAAAAATGTTTCATATCGAGCACTGAAGTTGCAAACAACAAGATGTTTAGATTAGCACGATGAAGAAATTTATATTGCAGTTCATGTTGTATTTGGCTTCCATGGCTGCACCTTTACAAGCGGCACTTGTATTACAGCAAACATTATGCTTACAGCGCATTTGTTCATTATAACATTTTACTACATGAGCTTATTTAGATGGCTGCGATTCAAGTCCCATAAATATTCACATGACATATAATTTCATTGGATTAAACAGAAGATTCATTGCAGAAGCTGAAGACTGTGTTTTGGTGTTCTTCAGTTTTCGGGCTCTTGTGGAAGCTTGCACACACCACCTGCTGCTCTAGGAATTTACTATCCTTATTAAATCATGTTTTTGTGCAAATGAAATTAGTTCGGTTGTGAAACTATTTGTATCTTGGCTTTCTTAATATCATGCAAATCCAGGATGAGCAATTTCTTTGAGAAGCCTATAAGTGCAGATGATCTCCCAATTGTGATCCTCCATAACCGATTGAGATGAGGCATAATTAGAGAAAGCTTATTTATACAAGGTATCAAGTGAATTTCTTACCGTATCTCCAAAGTATGTACTCTTATGAACATGTAAAAGAAAAATTATCTACAAAATGATTCTGTATTACTCCTCTAATAATAAAGGTATGCAAAATTTTTCATTTATGAAATTTTTTTTTTAATCTAGTGACTTACAGTGGTACCTCGCTTAACGAGTAAAACACTTAACGAGAATTTCGCTTAACAAGCAAAGCTTTCTGTAAATTTGGAACCCGGTTTACGAGAAAGCTTTGCTGTACGAGCAAAATTCTCACCGCACACATTTCCGGTTCCGTACATCCACCGCGCTCTGACCCGCACTTGCAGTCCACACAAACACACACGTGTATGCACAAACACACACAAACACACACGCACGCACACACATACAGTATATGCTCACCTTACCTTCTGTTCCACCGCCGGTCTCATGGTTCTTGTAGTTCCCAGGTACACCGCGACGTCCTCGCGGCGAACTACAAGTACCATGAGGCCGGCGGTGGAATGGAAGGTAAGGTGAGCATATAATATGTGTACCTTCCGTTTCATCGCCGGCCTCCTGGGTCCTGTAGTTCGCTGCTCCGCTCCACTCCAGGCTGTGAATCGGCATCGATAGCGACGAAGCAGGAACTTCCTGTCACCGCTACTCAAAGGCAGCGCGCTGGCCTCATCGTTATGGTAACCCAATACACAGCCCGTACCAGAGAACAGGAGGTCCCAGGAGACCGGCGATGGAATGGAAGGTAAGGTGAGCATTTAATATGTGCGTGTGCATGCATGCTTATGTGTTTGTGTGTGTTTGTGTGTTTGTACATGTGTGGAATGACAGAATAGGGGACCAGGATGGGACATTTAACAAGTTGTGGAACGAATCGTCTGCATTGCAATGATTTCCTATGGGAAATCTTGCTTTGCTGAATGATTAACTTTGTTAACAAGCACAGTCCCAGAATGGATAGTTCTCGTTAAGCAAGGTTCCACTGTATTCTTATATTTTTGGTATGCCCCGATTTAAAAAAACATTTTTAGTTTTAACCATCACGTGTGGATTTTGCACAAAAGACGCAATTACGTGCAAGCGAGATGAACAAGAAAAATCTTAATTGTAACTAAAATTGTACACAATTATAAATGTATTCAACATTCATTCTGCAACTTTATTGGAAATTAATTCTTGCGCCATTTTCTTTTCTCTTTTTGGTTTCTCTTGACCCCTTTTTCTCCTATAGAAAACCTGTAGATCTTCTCTTTGAAGCATTCAGCAGTCGTACCCCATCATGGTTACGTTCCATCGACCTTGGTATGGTTGTTCCATCTCCTTGATATCCTGATCAAGTCTTTCTCCTTGCTCTTGCACCAAGGTTTTCAGGAAAGTAGTGAAAATGGGAATGTAAAAACATCAAAGTCATCAGACAACGCAAGGCTTTGAAACATTTCAGCATGTTCTCCATGATGGATTTAAATTTTGGGTCTTTGTTGTTACCTAAAAATTTCTTCATGGCTCCTTTAAAAGAATCCCAAGCCCTTTTCTTAACAGCTTTCATTTTTGTTTCAAACACATCATCCTTCATGAGTCCCCAAATATCCAGACCCACAAATGTGCCTTCCTTCACTTTTGCTTTGTAAGCTCTTTGAAACGTTATAAGAAAGAAGTCCAGTGCAGTCCTCAAGATGTCTTGAACATGAGCAAGACTATGTGTCGAAACGCGCAGTCCTGTGAGGTCTCCATATCTGTATCCCCTGTATTTTTTTCTGACCGCTTTACACTTTATGGATTTTATTGGATTTCACAAATAAATATTGATGATTTTAAAGTCTACATCTTGAGGACTGTGCTGGACTTCTTTCTTATATCGTTTAATGGGCTGCCAAGCTTTTCCTGCGCTAGGTCCACAAAGACAGCGGTGAACAGCAACTCGGTGAGCTGAACTTTTTTTTTTTTTTTCTCTTTGAAACGTGGTACACACGTACTTACTATGTTCTTAAGTCCAGGTTGTAAAGATGTTCTTGAAGGCCAACTTTTTTGACTCCAGTGAGGTGTTCTATCACAGCTGTCCCATTCACGCAAAAAGCTAGGGTACTTTGTATATCCTCCTTACTGCTCAAGGAGAAAAGAGAAAACTTTAAGATCACCACATGTTGACGATCTTGATCCTCGTTGTTAACTTTCTTGAGAATAGTCTAAATTCTCTGCTTTCCTTCAAGTGCACAGAATGCCCTACAGGCACTAAAGCATACTTGCTGCCTTTGTGCTGTAGCAGCTTTCAGACTTTTTTTAATGAATCAGTAAAGAGTCCCCCATCTCTCACGTTGTACTTATTGCGGAACAGAATCCATTAATTTGAAACCAATCTAATGAAACCAAAATCATGCACCAAAGGTCATGCAAACAGGTTAAGGCCTCTGCCACATTCACGTGAAAATCACGCACGTGCTGAGAGACACGTATTTCCCCTGCGTGTTGCGTGCAGGTAAGTACGTGTCTCTGGTACGTGCGGGACACGTGTGTTCTACGTGTGCTATCCGCGATAGCACACGTAGAACCAGTAATTAACATACTCACCTGGTCCTTCCTGATGTCCGCGCTGCTGTCCGTGGTGCTGATCCTCGGTCTCCAGCCCTCCCGTCTCCCCGCTGCTGCTGCTGCCAGGCAGTGAAGTGAATATTCAATGAGAATAATGAGCGGCGGTCGGCAGCAAGAGGCAGCAGCGGCAGAGACAGGAGGGCAGGAGAAGGTGAGTAAATGGTTTTTTTTTTTTTCACTGACACGTGTGTTTTCTCCGGCGCGTGTCACACAGGACCGCATCCACACTACACCCGTGTGGTACGGGTGGGGGCCGTGTGACACCCGTGCTGCGGGAGAAAACACTGACATGTCAGCGCTTTGAAAAACGCACACACGTACAAACGCACACGGACACACGTTCCGTGTGGTTTTACGTGTGTGTGCCTGCTACAATAGGGTAGCATTGCTTAACGTGTCTCCGTGCCGCCGGTACGTGTAAAAAATGACAAACACGTACCGGCGGCACGGATGTGTGTCACAGGCCTAAAGAATGGTGCAAGAATATGCCTATGGGGTCAGTGTTTGTAAAAAAAAATGGAATTTTATTATATATTTGCTGAGTTCAGTAATTGAAAGTATATAAAAATCATCTTTTACTTTTCAAACAATTTTTACCCTTGCAGACCTGTGTAATCATAATTTATTACAATTATTAATCTATTCCTGCAAAATTACACAACTGTATATCAGGATTGCAAGTGATTTTTTTTTTTGCAATCAGAAGTGCAGCTGTATTAGGCCCCTTTCACATTGCATTTTTACTTACATTCAGTGGTCCTGTCGGGGCATCCGTCCGAACCTCCCCTCACCCCCACAAATGTGTTTCAGATGTATGCGCCAATGAGGCCATTGACTATAATGGAGCAGACTCCGTTAGTGTATGCTCTGTCTTGCACCATTTTCAGCCATATACATTTTCTGCAGGCGGACACCCGAACGTAATAGACTACGTTTTGGCGTCCGCTTGCAGAAAACGTATATGCACAAAAATGGTAAAAGACCGAGAACACGCTAACGGAAACTGCTCCATTATAGTCAATGGAACCGTTGGCACATGCGTCCGAAACACATTTTGCGGGGGGGGGGGGAGGGAAGGTTCGGACGGATGCTCCGGCGGGACCACTGAACATAGGGAAAAAACGCAATGTGAAAGTAGCCTTAGTGAGATGCACGGGCTCAGGACTTGGGTGCCCGCCATCCACAGCAGGAGCCTGGAGTTCTACACAGTTGACTTCCTACCATGTGAGCTGAGACTGGACATAGCTCCAATCCCAGTACTTTAACTTCTCACATGTAGCTCTATTTGGAGTTTGATAATGGGAGATCACTTCCTTTGTCAGCCCATCGGTAACTTCGCAGTGTGATTGCAAGGGTGCCAATGGTTTCTATAACAACAGGAAGAAACCATATTTAGCCAATGGTACTTGTAAAAACTACAGCTTAGAGTGCAAAAAACAAGCCCTCAGTCAACTTTTTCTACTGAAAAATAAAGAAAAAAATAGGAATATCTGAATACGGTGACTATAAAAATGTGAAAAAAATGTAAACATTTTTTTTTGGGTCAAAAGAGACAAAACAAAAAATCTATATAAAATTGGTGTTGTTGTGATTGAATAGAGCTGCAGAATAAAGATTACATGATAATTATACAGAAACCCCAGTGTTTTAAAATAATAAATAAAATAAATTCAGAATTAAATTTTCATGTTCATTTCTGCTTGCAAGAGTATAATAAAGAGTAATCAACAGGGAACTTCTTGCCCGGAGTCTTAGGCTACTTTCACACTTGCGTCAATTTCCTTCTGTCGCAATCCACCGTTTTGGAAAACAGCAGAATCCGTTAACGGATTCAGCTGTTTCCCATAGACTTGTATGGACGACGGATTGCAACAGATGGACCTGCGTTGCTTCCTCTGGCTGACACTGCCGGGCGGAAGGAACGCAGCATGTAGCATTTTTTGAGCGGCGGAATCCTTTATTTTTTCACTGCGCATGCTCATTATTTTTTTTTTTTTTTTAAATCACAGAAACTTTAATTTGTCTCTCGGTGGCCGAACGATCAGCTGATCACCCGGCAGCCGGCTTTTGAGAGCGATCAGCTGATCGCCTGGCAGCCGACTTTTGAGAGCGATCAGCAGATTGCCCGGCAGCCGGCTTTTGAGAGCACTCAGCTGATCGTCCCGCAGCCAGCTTTTGAGAGCGGTCAGCTGATCACCCGGCGGCCATCTTTTGAGAGTGATCAGCTGATCGCCCGGCAACCGGGTGAACAGCTGATCGTTCACAATAGTCGGACGCCGGTAAAACTGTAAAAAAAAAAAACAAAACAGATTCCGTTGTTTTGTACAATCCGTTGCATCCATTGTGCCACTATATGCGATGCATCCATTGCATCTGCCACACAACGCAATGCTACGGATAACGTTCAACGCAAGTGTGAAACTAGCCTTAGACCTCCTGCGACTAAAGTCACCATCACACTGACATCATTCAGTCCTGTGAAACAGCATGGAGTAAAAGCTCTGCACTCTATCACTGTCCATCTCCTAAGCTGCATACTGCCAATGCAGGCAGCGCAATGACATAATTTCATGTCACTTAATCTGCAGGCCTGTCATAAAAGAGGAGACAGAGGCAGCAGTGCCGGAGATTAGGACTAGGTGAGTATGATTTTTTTTTTTTAAATTTAATATTTTATGTTTGTGGGGGCCAGCATGCTACATAGGTAGAACAGGGGACTATAATAAACTATTGAAAAGGTTGTGGGCGCCATTATACTTTATTTAGGGGAAAATAGAGGCCATAATAAAGTATATCAGAGGTTGTGAAGGACATCACAATATAGGAAGCTGTGTGGGTCCATTAACCCTTCACGACTTTTGACGGACTGACCAAAAAACTTCATGTGTGAACGTTGCCTTAGATGTACAAAAAAATACAACTACACCTGTGCTTCTCAGTGGCCCAAATGGTCTTCGGCATCTCTTCCAGCTGTCACTGTGTGTGGAAAGTCTGGGCAAATTCCCATTAGGCTAGGACCTCCTGCCGTGAATATGTCTGGGACAATGTCATGACATGGCCACTTGACAGCTTGTATGCACAGAGACATCCCAGGCATAATCACAGACAGATGTCCCCAACTGGACTGCATGTCATGACCTTACCAGTAGAGATGAGTGGTTTTGTGGAGGTTCCATTAGAAGGCAGCAAAGGAGCCGAGCCTCAACTGGTTTGAGCTCAACCCGAACCCCAGAGCAAGTAACTGATTAGCAGTTTGAGTCTCCGCCCACAAACCGCCAGCCAAAAGCAGATCGCTTCAAGGGGAGGGTGGGCAGGCTTTTTCAAAGAAATTTTTTGGGTTACACACTACATGTATTCGTGTTGATGTTACCTCCAATGTGCACCGTTCAAATACTGCAAGCGGCTCGCACACAGCTGAGCACCAAGTGTACTGGAGCACAGCACTGCCGTTTGACAATCGAACCTCAACTTCGCGCATCTCTACTTACCAGCTTATCATGAAGAAAACTGAGGTTTCAGCACGAAGCAGCAGTATGAAGGACAGCCAAGAACTGTAAGGATGAAATAAGTGGAGTATTATTCTCTTGGGGGTTTTTTTAACTTTTTGAAGATCTGCTACAGTTCAGCAAAATGATAGCCAGCCATCCGCCATTTGGTTATTTTGAGCAGACTGAATTACATAAATCTGTATTCCGAGGAATATAGATTTATGCAAAAGCTGAATATAATGCAATTCCACTTTAATATTTTTGCCCAATTTTAATCTTGTCTTTCTTTTTGCGCTGCCAAAATTTGGCAAATTTGCGCATGTTTGAAGAATTAGGCTGAAATGCAAACAGGCTTCTCTTTTTCATGTTTGTTTGCTTTATGTGCTCCTTTTCTGAGTATGATGTTAAATGACACTTTCAATGAGCTATAAAATGTTGCATTTTAGTTTTTCAACCACATAAAAAAATAGAATTTTCTGATTTTGTACATTACTGGAGCACTGGAGTACAAGTGTGCAAACATTTAGCATAATTTAGAAAAGTCTCAAATGATCAATTAGTTATAAACATCTGGATAATGAATACGATGTCCACAATGTCGACCAAACATAAAAAAATGATGAGAATTAAAAAAAAACAAAAACTGTAGTGAAAATTATTCAAAAGTCATATTGAATTTGGAGCAAACAGAAAAATGTATAAAATAACAAACTTTTAATCCAAAAAGTCACCAAAAGAAAATAAATTAGGACAAGACAATTAATTTGAGTGGAACTGAATTCTACTCGAAATTTACAAAAAGCTATATTTTACTGAATGCTGATATTTTTGCAATTTGCTTGTGCATAAAGCCAGTAAAATTGCAGCATTGTGACCACCATTTTGTTGAACCGTATAGTGCTGGCAAAAGGTTAGAAAAAAGTCATAATCACTTTAATCATCTTACTGCTGTTTGCTGTCCCCCAACATGGGCCACAGAGCCTCTTTTTACTACCACTGCATGTTGAAACTTCAGGCATCTTCACAATAGGCTGGGACTTCCGGACGCGACTAGGCTCAGAATTTCTTTGCGCCTGCGCTAGGAAGTCCTGTGCTTATTTACAGATAGAAGTTCAGGGCTACAATGTGCATTATAAGGTCATGACATCCCTTTAGGGCGCACACTCTAGCCTGGGACTTGTGGACATGACTAGGGCTGGGAAGTCTCTGTGCATGTGCCTTGTAAGAACACGGCAGCATCATGATATTGAGATATCCTTCATGACCCTACAACTCTCACTCTAGTGACGGAATATACTTTTTTCAATATATAGGAAAGCACAGCAGATGGACACCCCAAAATAATGTAGACTGTGCACAATACTGATTTTTGTATTGTGGCCAATGACCAGCATATCACACAACATGGCTAAACAGTGGCATATGTCAGAGGCATATGTCCTAGAATAAGTACCATGTACTCTTCCAAAATGGTGACCAAATTTCATGTTTCAACAGCAGCACTTGCTGATGCTTAAAAGTGGTAATTTATTTTACCAGGGAGACAGGTACAAGTGCAGGGGGAGGTGAGAGGTGAGGGGAGGCTATGGACGTCCGAGATATAGATATATATATATATATATATATATATATATATATAGCTCTGGCAAAAATTAAGAGACCACTGCACATTTTTATAAAAATCAGCCTCTTTACATGTCTGACAGCCATTCCATTCCAGTGTAAGTTAAATTCCAACCAGAGTACAAACCGGCAGAGGGCAAAAGTGACTCTCCACTGACCGGGATGACCGTCATCTTATTCGAATGTCACTCTGCAACCGCAGGATGATATCAAGTCAAGTGACCTACAAAAGGAATTGCAATGGGTGAAATGCACAGCAAGAACAGTTTGTAACAGGCTCCTAGAGGCAGGGCTCAAGTCATGTAAAGCTAGAAAAAAGCCTTTCATCAATGAGAAGTAAAGAAGAGCCAGGCTGAAGTTTGGCAAAGACCATAAGGATAGGACCATAGAAGACTGTAGTAAGGTAATCTTCTCTAATGAGTCTAATTTTCAGCTTTGCCCAACACCTGGTCATCTAATGGTTAGACAAAGACCTGGAGAGGCGCACAAGCCACAGTGTCTTGCACCCAATGTGAAATTTGGTGGAGTATCAGTGATGATCTGGGGATGCTTCAGCAAGGCTGGAATTGGCAGATTCAACTTTACGAAGGATGTATGAATCAAGCTGCATACAAGGCTATCTTGGGAAAACAGTTGCTTCCTTCTGCTCAGGCAATGTTCCCCAACTCTGAGGACTGTTTTTTTCCAGCAGGATAATGTGCCATGCCACACAGCTAGGTCAATCAATGTGTGGATGAAGGACCCTGTCATGGCCAGCCTAATCTCCAGACCTGAACCCCATTGAAAACCTCTGGAATGTAATCAAGAGGAACATTCAAGAGGAAGATGGATAGTCACAAGCCATCAAACAAAGAAGAACTGCTTACATTTTTTCGCCAGGAGTGGCATAAGGTCAACCAAAAGCAGTGTGAAAGACTGGTGGAAAGCACGCCAAGACGCATGAAAGCTGTGATTAAAAATCATGATTATTCCACAAAATATTGATTTCTGAACTCTTCCTGTGGTAAAACATTATTAGTATTGCTGTTTCTAAATGATTATGAACTTGTTATCTTTGCATTATTTGAGGTCTGAAAGCAATGCATTGTTTTGTTATTTTGACCATTTCTCATTTTCAGAAAATAAATGCAAAATTAATTGCTTAGAAATTCGGAGAGGTTGTCAGTAGTTTACAGAATAAAAAAAACAATTTACATTTCACTCAAAAATTTACCTATAAAGAGAAAAATCAGAAAAACTGAAAATTTTGCAGTGGTTTTGGCAGAGCTGTATAAAATAATACAAGAATGTAGCAATTAAAAAAATATGACTCTAAGAATGCAAATTGATTATTTTAATTCTCTTTTTAATTCTAGTTTTTCATTTTTGGAATTAAGGAAGAACACATTTCAAACAAAGTCAATGTACGAAAAGAAACATAATGAAAACTACTAACACAATTAAAAAAAAAATCATTCACTGATGCACATATGTTTCTATTTTTTGCCCAGCGTCATACATTAACTAATAAGAAAAATGAATCCCTGATAATATGGTGACCACCATGAGATCTAATCAGCAGCCGCATGGGTAAAAAGGGACAGTGGGTTATTAACTTGTGCACATTACATGATAATAATGATTTCCCCCATTAGCCATCTGCACACTTGCTTCTAGGCACAAAGACCAATTAGCATCTTGCAGACAACAAATTCTTAGAAATATAAAAAAGATTCTTCAGACAAATATATTTACTGCATACAAGTGATAAGGAATTACGGGGCCTTGTGAAAGGGACGCAAAACTTAATTATGTGACTTTGAAAACATGCCAAGTTTACATCTGCGCAGTCTATAATGTAATTGTACAATTATTACATTAGATTCATCAGATCTTAGAACAAACCATCATAGCATGTAACATGTAAACTCATCATTTCCCTATAACAAATATGTATATAAGAAATCTCTAATTTTTGGTAGTGATGAGTGGATCGATCCGCAGTAGATCAAGTTCGAGTCGAATTTGCTGAAATTCACAAATTCACGCAAATTCAAATATTTCTAAACAACTTGTCTGGCACCATTTCCCACAATGCTGCAGCATCAAGGGACAGGATAACATCAGTTTGTGGTCCCTGCGGCCGCCCATAACAACCTGATACTTTAATATTGTATGGATTATTTATCATGCCTTGACCAGTGGTGGTCAATACCTGGGCAATGTCAGGTTAGTGGTTTCCAGTGTAGCAAAGTTTGTACAGTGGTAGTTTTCCATCTCCAGTCAAAGGGTAAAAACTCGCTCACATGAGTCCATTAAACAGTGTAGCGCTCGGTGATCTTTTATCGGTTAGCACTTGGCCCAATGTTATACTATGGTGCTGCCGATTCGTCATGAAAAAAAATCAATAAATGAATTATACAATTGGCAAGGTATATTGGACAGCACTTACCCATTCAAGTCAATGGGTGGGTGCAAAACCTCAGACTGCACTGGGATGTCATCCGAGTGCAGTCTGATTTACAAAGACACTGACAGTGGAGATGATAGAGAAATTAAGTTCTCTGTCTTCTCCACAGCTGTGCTCTGATTCTTGCATTCAAAAGAATCGGATCAAAATAAATGACACTTGACTCAAAGTATGATTAGTGTTTGAGCCAAGTGTCATTATCATAATTGGCCCGATACTCTTCTATAATCTACGTGTAACGCTAGTCACTACCTTACGAGGTCACATGAGCGGTAGAATAGTCAGGTAAGCCAGGGTCTGGTAACAGGAGTTCACGTATGTTCATAAGGGGTAATCACAAGCATAGTCAGGTCACAATCCAAGGGTCAAAATACCAGGGGAGTAAGCAGAGATGTGGTCAAGTAACAGTCAAAGGCAGGAGAACACAACAGGAATATGGAATGGCAGAGAGAAGTCCAATAACAGTCCCGGATAAGAATACCAAGATCAGAACACAAGCAGACACACAAGCTACAACAACACAGCAGAACCAGACAATACAACTGGCAGAGTTCTGGGGGAGCATATTCAGTAAAGAAGCCTGAGCAATTACCTGGAAGGTGGAACATCTGAGTAACCAGCTCCTCCCAGAATCAACCTGGACTCCTGTGTAGTAACCATGCTGCCAGTTTAGTATCAAGGGTGGCGCAGCAGAGCATCTCCAAAGGCAAGATGCCCTGCACAAAGAAATAGAGACAATGCCAGATCTGTAAGTGCCGAAGAGCCTCTCCAAGTCTGTGAGATGCTCTGCACAGAGAATCGTGACAATAATGCGGGCGTCACACAAGACGATCTATCGTGCGATATGTCATCGGGGTCACGGTTTTCATAACGCACATCCGGCATCGTTTGCGACGTCATTTCGTGTGACACCTCCGAGCGACGCTGAAGGTTCTCAAATCGGTTACAAATCGTGAGTCGTGTACACGTCGCTTATTTTTAAAATATCATTTATTTTTCTTTGCGCCAGTTGTTCATCCTATCCGGGGCAGCACACATCGCTCCATGTGACACCCCGGGAATTATGAACACAGCTTACCTGCGTCCCGCGGCACCCGCCGGCTATGCAGAAGGAAGGAGGTGGGCGGGATGCTTACTTCCCGCTCATCTCCGCACCTTCGCTTCTATTGGCCGGCTGCTGTGTGATGTCGCTGTGACACCGAACGTCCCTCCCCCTTCAGGAAAAGGAGGTTCGCCGCCCACAGCGAGGTCGCTCAGCAGGTAAGTACGTGTGATGGTGGTTTAACGACTTTGTGCGACACGGGCAGCGATTTGCCCGTGACGCACAAACGATGGGGGCGGATACGATCGCTTGTGCGATCGCACAATAGATCGTATCGTGTGACGCCCGCATAAGGCTTTGTGAGTGAGCCCCAACTCTCTCTTCTGCAGTGTAAGCTTTTATGGTCAGCTAGGTCCTCTCTTACTCACCTGTAAAGTGTAAGCTGTTATAATCAGTAGGTTCCTCTCATCCACGTGTATTTATCGAGAAAATACAAGCTTGTTAGTATTGAGATTCACACAAATGTATTCACAACGGATCAAATTTTTTAGCATAATTCAGTTATCGGTGAAGTAAGTAGAAATGAGCAACTTACCTTCATAATAAACCAAATTCTTCTTAAATTTCACAAAAGATTTGGTTTAATATTAATCTGATTTTTTTATTTGATTCTTGTGAATTGATGGTGGCCAGCCACACAAAATCTATTTTGCTGGAATCACTAAAGCCAGAAATTTCCATGTAGTTCTGATATTCTTCACCCACAGGTCATCAGTCTTTTTCATGCTGTTGAGTCTTCTGCAACTTTAGGCCACTCGAAATTATGATGTTATGACCTGATGCATATCATGACATTGCAGGGCTTAACGTGCACCAGAAGCTCTGAAGAACTCTCTGAACCTGTGGCGTGAAGGAGATTTGTGGTCTGTGATTGAAACCGGATAAGAAAGGCCAAATGATGAGTTGTATAGAGAAGGTGAAGGGTTGGAAAGACGTGGATTTGTATATATAGCTGCCTGACAGCAGTACCATACATACAGCCCTGATGGCAGCCCTGCTAAGGGTATACGGTAGCTGAGTAAAAACAGGAAATAAATTCAGAGTATAAGTAAAGGTGAAAAAAAAGGCCACAACTAAAGATAAAGCAGTCCCATTTGAGTTAAATTAAAACTCGACTCAACAGTTTTAGACAGGACCAGATAGACCACTGGAGAATTAGGACACTTTCTGAGACCCATTGCAAAACTTTCAAAGATAACCATAGATTCTTAGTCTTAGTTGGGAATAATAAAATGATGCAATGATATAGTATGGTACACTTTTGTCAGGAATAGTGACGAGCGAGTGTGCTCAGCACTACTCAATACTTGATAGAGCATCTGGGTACTTAGGTACACTTGTTATTCGATTGAGTATCGCGGGTGTTCAAGTGTCATGCTCGAGTGCCCACCGCTCATATTTTGTGCCTGTTAGACAGCCAATAAACTTGTGGGGATTGCTTGCCATATGCGGTAATTCTGTAGCCTTGTTGGCTACTGGCATTGCATCATCAGATCTTATATGAGACCCGGGGACACGATGCTCAGCCCACTGTCCTCTAGAAGCAGTCTAGGGAGAGTAGATGTAAGAGGGAGAACTTAGATTAGAGCAGGTTTTGTACACTTGCAGTCTTTAGTGCCTTTCATGTGGCACTAAAGGGAGTTTTTTGCCCTGTTAAACTTAATAAATAAAAAAATTATAAAAATTGCAGTGGGGTCTCCCCTATTTTTGATACTCAGCCAAGGTAAAACAGACAACTGTTAGCTGGTATTATCAGGCTATGATGGCCCATGGCCAGCCTTAAAATACCAGCTTGCAGTTGCCCCAGAATTGGCACATCACATTAGATGTGCCAATTCTGGCTCTTTGACCTGCTCTTCCTGATTGACCACGTATGGTTGCAATCGGGATATTTTTTGTGGATGACTTCAGCTGTGTAATGCAAGCTGACATCAAGCCCAGGGATTAGTAATGAAGAGGCATCTATCAGATACCCCCATTATTGACCCAATAAGTATAAAGATAATAAAATACACACAAAAATAGTTTATTTTAAAAAACCCTCCCCGAATTTTGCCCTCATTTACAAATTTATTTAAAAAAAGGAAAAGCCATGAAGGTCCGAAGTAATCTATCGAATCCGACGTAGTCCACAAATGGGAATCTGAAAGACATAAAGAGAGAGAGGTAAAAAAATAAAAACAAGAGACAGTCCCTTGTTCAGCAATTTATTATGAAACCTCCTACCCCCCCCCCCCCCCCTCTCCACCGCAGATTCAAAGTAGTCTATGGTGTTCCCATGATTCTGTAGTACAACCTTTGGAGCCTCATTCTGTGAATGATGCTTCCTAGATCACTCCCGGTCAGGCTGTGCTCTACACAGTTGCCGGCTAACATTAACATTTACCCCATGACTACTTAACATCAACATCATTTTTTTAATTTTTTTTTCTGTTAGGAAGTTAGAAAGGATAAATGTTTAATAGCAATTTCTAATTTTTTTCAATAAAATTTACAAGACCAATTTTTTTAAGGGACCACATCACATATGACAGAAAATACACAAAAGTAACACTATTTTAAACACTATACTCATCAAAGTGCGCAAAACCACATTCAATAGGTTTATAAACCCTTTAGGTGCTTCAAACTAAAAGCAAATAAATTAAAACAATGTTGAAGGAGAAAATGAGAATGTTACTTTTTCCTGCAAAAATGTTGCTTTAACCCCAAATTTAGCATTTTCACAGGTTTGGGCTCACAGCAGGGCTCAGAAGAGTAGGAGCACCATTTGACTTTTGGAGCGCAAAATTGTCAGGAATAGATGGTGGATGCCATGTTTCTTTTGTCCACCTGCGGAAAACGTATTCACCCGAAAATGGTCAAGATACACCACACTGGCTCTGCTGCATTATAGCCAATGGCCCTGTCAGCGCTTGCGTCCGAAACCCGTTTTCCGGGTGGTTCGAACAGAAGCCCTGATAGGACCACTTGTAACACCTGGTCCCACCAGACCCCGGGGGGGAGCTCTCCCTCACATCTGCCCAGTCCCAGCATGGCTCCCACGTGCACTCCTGCCCCCACTCCCAGGCAGCGAAGGCCTTCCTCTTACCGGCCCCATGGCTCTGCAGACGCTGCTCCCACTCCTAGGCCTGCTGCAGTCTCCTCCTCACACAGAATTGCTGTAAGTGACTCTAGGCTGCGTGCGAGGCCACGCCCCCTTTCTTAAAGTGGCATGCCCCATTTTCTGGAAGTGACCTCAGAGGTCACCTGTTGCCTAATAGGTATTTAAGTTCACCTCCCCCGGCAGCAGGCGCACGAGCAACGCCTCTATTAGTGCATTGCCAGTGTCCAAATCCGTTTGTGCTATTGTTTGTGATCCGTGCATTTGTTCCTGATTCTAATCCTGTGTCTCACCGTAGTGCCATCTATACCATTCCGGCTGTGGACGTCACCACTTATACCTACCGTGGACGTCACCGTGCCATACCTGCCGTGGACACTATCTGTACATACCCGCAGTGGACGTCACCGCTCATACCAACAGTGGACGTCACCGTGCCCTACCTGCTGTGGACATTATCTGTACCGTACCTGCTGTGGACGTCACCTGCTGTGAACATCTCCGGTGCCGTTTCCGTGTTCTACCGGCTGTGGACGTCACAACCTTGCTACACCTGGCCCTACAGAGACTCCTACTACCGGTTCCTGGCCGCCGTGCATTTAGGCCTTCTGGGGAGGCGCCGCACAGTCCCTGTATAGGGGTTCGCTGCTGGTCGCCTTCTCGGGGGAGTCCGGTGCACAGTCCAGTGGGTCCACCTCCAGACGCTCGTCGCTCCTCGGTGAACGTAACACCACTAAATAGAAAAGTAAACACAATGTGAAGGGGCCCTAAGGAATCCTTTTAGTTCAGTGATATTTTGGCCACTCTTTGCCTTCTACATCTGTCTATGTAAATACTTCCTAAACGTCATGTCTCCTGTGCTTTTTTGGGAATATCAGGGTAGGAATTATATTGTTTCATAGTTGATAATCCAGATTCCGCAGGAATGACTAATAGAATGTGGCTGCCTGTTTCATTTTCTGCAATTCATTTGTTTTCTATTCCTGTAGCTTCTGTAGAGAGTGGCGAAATAAACAAAGGGAATACATTAAAAAATAGAAGCTTAAAAAAAAGTAAGGTAAACACTTCTTAGAATTGTGCCTTTTATTATTTTTTGTTCTTTAAATTATTTTTTACAGTTAATCTTTTTTTCTGTAAAATTTAGTTAGAAAACAAAGAACTCTAAAAAACAAAGCAAAGCATATATTAAAAACACTTAATCAGCAGGAACATGCGTGTTTGCATTTTGTGCTATTTTGAAAATTATTTCAATATTAACCAATAAATAAAATTTATAGCTCCAGGAGAATATTGTACAACTGGGAATAAAACTTTTGGGCTGAACAATCCAAAACTTGCTTATTATATAAACATGGTAATTTTGGCTTCTACGAGTTTGTTTCAACATTGCAAAAAAAAATGTAGAATTGATTATATTTTTACCTATGAATTTAACATACTTAACTTCATAATAAATGTTTTCCTTTCACATTAGTCAAATATTATACTATGCTTTCTCCTAAACTAGCAGTACAGTGGAATCAAATTTTTTTTTTAGCCCAAATGTGAAGTTAAACAGGGCTGAGCATTCGTGATTTTGGTAACTTGCCAAATTGTACTACATTTAAATTTGAAAATGAGCTGCAAAAATAAAAAACAAATTGCCAAGTGGCAATTTCTCCCTCATTTTTCATCATAAAAATATTAAATTTACTTTTTTTTAGGTTACCCTGTTCCACTTTTTATATCCAGGGAAAGACAGAATAGGCAACACTCAATGGGATCCAAATGCAGAATTTCTTTATTCTGTATTCATACCAGAGGGTACAGGTGGTGGGGGAGGGTGAGGACAAGCATACAGCGCCGGACAACGGCGAGCCGTTTCGCACCTTTGTGCTTCCACGGGTCTCGGAACGAACAGCAAACAGTGGATTAGCAGTGCCCAGTGTTTCTTACTTCGGTATTTCTGTTCCACTTTTTAGTTTGGCTAGCTTTACTAGAGTATTGTCACAATTCACCTTTGGCTTTGCTCCTTGCAGTGCCACTGGGTTTTGTCTATTGCTCAGTTGTTTGTATTCCCCGGGTCCTTACTGGTGGACAGGGCTTGTTTGATGCCTTGTTCTGGTAATCTGGTAATCCCCTTGCTTTATCTTTGGGCTGTTTCCACCAGAACTTCACCAGTGATAGTTCCTTCTCTGTAGTGTGAATTTCTGGTTCCTGTGAGTTTATTCTGATACTCATCCCGCTACCCCGACTCCTCTCCCTCTCCACCGCTCTGTCCATCCTGTCTGTGCTCCCTGACTTCCTGACCCTCCGCTTGTCTTGTTCCCTCAGTCCCACTTTCCCCCTCCACTCTGATGTTCACCTTTGGCTTCTGACCCGGGCTTGCGCTCTAACTACGGTTCTGCTCCCCATCTGTATCTGACATTATCTCCTGGCTTCCGACCTTAGGCTTCCATATGACTTCAGCTTCTCTTTCTCCTTTGCACTGATGTGACCTCCTGGCTCTGACTCTCGGCGTGTACGACCATTCTGCTACTGTCCCATCTAGATGCTGGTGACATCTAGTGGGCAGACATCACATTACACGTAGAAGCGCTACATCTCTCCTGTGTACCTGTGCCTCCTGGTGGTAGCATTACAATAGTATATTGCTGAATCATCATTAAACCCATGCTAGGTCAGTTGGGATATGAGTGCGAAAATATTTGAAAAATATGCTTGCAAACTTACCCTAGTAAAATTTCTGTATGAATTTAATATGCTGTTGTGTAAAAAAATTGTAAAATATGCGAATATGAATAAAGCCTTACTGAAAACCTATGTTAAAAAATCCATTTAGTCTATGGAATTTGAAGACCATCTTTTCTTCTGTTGAACCTTCTACATCTCATGTTTGGTTCAAAGAGCTACACTACCCTATATTACATGTGACCACAATCACTGAGAACAAAGGGGCAACTCCCCAGAGTGAATAAATACATGAAAAAGATGACTAACTGGTGACCGATTGATTCACTTTAATTTGAACCAAATATAATTCTGTAGTCCTATCCTCAAAATTGGAGTTGACCTTGCTTTTATCTTGGAATTGTCTTTTAATTTAGAAACATTTATCATAACCAGGGTGTATCTATTATAGCAGCAGACCATGCAACCACTATGGGGCTAGTAAGGTGGGGGGCCCAGCGGTGAGAGGCAACTCCCCCAGTTTTCGCCACGTAATCTAATTTCAACAGTATTTGCATCCTGAGAATATCAATGAATACAATAGTGGAACAGGCCTCTTTCACCATTCAGCCTGTCCATCTGGTGCTCATAGCAGTAGTCAAAATAAATTTACTAGATCATGCATGTTGTCAGTCAGTCGCCATGGCCTGAGTGACTAACAGACCAGGAATCTCATCTGCTTTCTCTGGAGGTTCCAATTGCACTTCTTATCCTTCCAAGGACAATCAGACTCAAATCAGCATGGTGAGCACAGTCTTCCCTAACGACAAGGTCAGAGTGGTGCACAGAGGCACCACTACCTTCCCCAGAGAGTGGGAAGTCACAGGTAGCCTTTGGATCTGGCTTACCTGGATGAGCTACTTGAAAGTTCTTTTACTCGAGTGTCGCTGAGTCACTTGGGTCCATCTACTTTTCTCTTCATTATTAGCTAGAAACTGTGACACTTTCCTAAGGACATTCATCCTCAAGATCATGATAGGTCCACTTCCGACAAGGCCTTCCACCAGTACAATTGCTTTTCTTCCCAGATTTTTTCCACACAATCGAATCCTCATCTATGCTACCGCTGCTTTGGGAATGAGTAGGTGGTTGGTGCCATACAATCTTACAGTTGGTGCTTCATTAGTACAGGTAAGATAAGGGAAGTGAAAATACTCTTGTACCATGGTGGTCACCTGGGACCCAGTATTCATTAAACAGAAAACTCATAAACCTTCAAGTTTAGTCTATTGGCGACTAAATCTTAGGAGTTTTTATTTTATCTTCTGGCAAATTCTGGCCCCATAGTCTGTTCCTCTATAGTGATGGGCGAACCCCCCGATGTTCATTTTCGGGACTTGCCCGAACGTTTTTTAAAGTTCGAGTTCGGGTTCTGAGACAACGCGAACTTGGGTCCTAACCCTGAACTTGGACTTTACAGTTATGTGGGAGGGGGGGCTGTAAAATAAAGAATATCGTTAATAATAAACATTGTCATTCTACTTACAGGTCCCGCGACACGTCCTGCAGACTCTGTCTTCCGGCTGCTGCTTCTGAGTCTGATCATTGCTGTGCCCTCCCGGTAACCACTGCTGACAATAGGACCTTCCGTGGCATCATAGCCATGTGACCAGTCACGTGTGAATGTTGTATTATCTCACTGGATACAAACTGCTCATATAACTATGATGTCATGCAAGGTCCTGTACTGTCAGTGGATAGGGATGGACGAGCATGCTCGCAGGGAATTGTTGCTCGCCCGAGTATCTCAGTACTCAGTATACTCGGCGAGTGCCGAGTACCGGCGAGATGCTCGGGCACCTGCTCGGCTCCCCCTCCTTGCATGCTGGCACTTTTTACAGAGTCAGCCCACATGCAGGGATTGGCTGCCACACACTGTGATGCCACAGCCAGTGAATAGCGGCGCCGGGAATCAGGTGATCGGAGATCACCATTGCTATAGTTAGGTTAAGTTACTATGGCAATGGTGGCAGCAGTGACATTACCGCTTACCAACCAGCAGTCTCTGCTCACTCATTGAGTGATTATACAGCACGGGGAGCAGCAGCGTTCTTTCTCCCCCATGCTTTCTGATAGAGCAGAGCTAGATTGGTTGAAGAAGACGGAAAACCAGGATCATGGAGGGGTGACAGGGAGTTATAAAGATGCAGTCCCTAAAGGCCTCGTCTCACTAAGCAACATCGCTTGCAACATCACTGCTGAGGCACGACTTTTGTGATGTAGCAGCGACCTTGCTAGCAATGTTGCTGTGTGTGACATCCAGCAACAACCTGGCCCCTGCTGTGAGATCGCTGGTTGTTGCTGAATGTCCTGGACCATTTTTTAGTTGTTGCTCTCCCACTGTAAAGCACACATCGCTGTGTGTGACAGAGAGAGAGCAACAAGTGAATGTGCAGTGAGCAGGGAGCCGGCTTCTGCGGACGCTGGTAACCAATGTAAATATTGGGTAACCAAGAAGCCCTTTCCTTGGTTACCCGATATTTACCTTCGTTACCAGCATCCGCCGCTCTCACACTGTCAGTGCCGGCTCCCTGCTCCCTGCACACATAGCCAGACTACACATCGGGTTATTAACCCGATGTGTACTGTGGCTAGGAGTGCAGGGAGCCAGCGCTAAGCGGTGTGCGCTGGTAACCAAGGTAAATATCGGGTTGGTTACCTGATATTTACCTTAGTTACCAAGCGCAGCATCGCTTCCACGCGTCGCTCCTGGCTGGGGGCTGGTCACTGGTTGCTGGTGAGATCTGCCTGTTTGACAGCTCACCAGCAACCCGTGTAGCGACGCTCCAGCGATCCCTGCCAGGTCAGGTTGCTGGTGGGATCTCTGGAGCATCGCTTAGTGTAACAGTACCTTAAGTGTGTCTGTGTATTTATTTTTAATAAAGTATTTTTTCTCTGTGTGGTGTCTTTTTTTTAACCGTTTATTGGAGATTCTTAATGGCCAGGTCAAACTTGGCCTGACATTAAGAATCTCGGGCTTAATACCAGCTAGTCAAACAAAGCTGGTATTAACCCCTTATTACCCAGTGTGCCACCCACCACCAGGGCCGCTGGAAAGTTTTATACAGCTCCAGAAGATGATTTTTCTGGGGCTGCTGCAGACTGCAATTTGAAGCCGAGGGGCCCAGAAAGTTTGGGCCACTCTGCACTGCGGATTCTAATCCCCAGCTGCCTAATTGTACCTGGCTGGACACAAAAATTGGGCGAAAACCATGTCGTTTTTTTTAAATTATTTCATGAAATTCATGAAATAATTAAAAAAAGAGCTTCCCTATATTTTTGGTTCCCAGCCGGCTACAAATAGTCAGCTGGGGGTTTGGGCAGCCCATACCTGCCTGCTGTACCTGGGTAGCATACAAAAATATGTCAAAGCCCACTCATTTTTTTTTAATTATTTTTTTTTAAATAACTAAAAAAAAAAAATTGGCTTCCCTGTATTTTGATCGTTAGTCAGATAAAGTCAGGCAGCTGGGGGCTGGGATTCTCTGCAGCCCGCAGTGCCCCTGGAAATGGTGCATTGCTTCTTAGCGCCTTTTGCAGGCACATTACCCAGCTCTACCAGCGGCCCTGGTGCCGGGTGGCACGCTGGGTAATGAAGGGGTTAATACCAGCTTTGTATTCTCAGATGGTACTAAGCCCGAAATTCACTATGTCATGCCAAATTAGACATGGCCATCATGAATTTCTAGGAAACAGTAAAAAAAAAACACAACACAGAGAAATTCTTTTTTTATTAGAACTAAAACCAAAAAAACATTTAGAGATTCCATCTTTATTATAAAAACAATCCTTAGTCCGACCTAATCCACAGGGACAGCAATGTCAACTCTACTTCATCACTGTGCACATACAGTGTCTATACAGAGTGAAAAGCAAAGAGACCATGTCAGCTCTGCTATATCACTCTGCACAGAGCAATGTAGCAGAGGAGCTGACAGTGAGGGTATGATTGCTTTTGCATCTTGCATTGCTTCACCCCACTCTCAGGACAGGAGCATGGAAATAAACGCAGCTGACCCGCTGCTGTCGGGAGATTGTGTGCCATGATGCGATGTGACACTCACATCACGGTGCACCAGGACCTTTGATGACGTCATAGTCATGCGCAGCCAATGAGGTAATACAACATGCACACCTGACTCATCACATGGCCATGACGTCACGAAAGGTCTTTTAGTCATTGTGGTTATAGGGAGGTCAAAGCAATGATCAAACGGACACAGAAGCGGCCGGGAGACAGAGTCTGCAGGACGCGTCACGGGACCTCTAAGTAAGATCATAATGTTTTTTAATAATGTGCTTTTTTACAGCCCCTGGACCCGAACTGTAACACGAGCTTCTTAGAAAAGCTTGTGATCGGGATCGTGTGCACGAACACCATGTGTTCAGTACGGACCCCGAACAGTTCGGGTTCGCCCATCCCTACTCCGCTACTATTCGGTAGTATAGTTTAATGTCTATCCACAAAGAAGGAAAACCAGCTTACCTGTTTGATTCAGCTTTGGGCTTGCAACGGAGCAGGGAATGCGTATGACCTGATGTAGGCAATGGCAAGAAAGGGAAAATCCTCCAGCTCCATAAAATTCACTTTATTTAGAACAATTGAAAGCTTTGATAATGGACGTGTGTGGCATTTGCAACGAGTTGCTTTTACTAGAAGATGGATCTGATTTTTTAATTGTTCTAAATAAACTTGGAATTTTATGGAGCTGGAAGATTCTCCCTTTTGTTGCCATAGATTAAGGCCTGCTTGTGGTGGGGGTCCCTACATGTGGTGCAGTTCCTGGGAATAAGGCCTCTTCCTCTACTAGTCCGGCCTCCCAAAAAATATATATTTCTTTTTTAAGGGGCAAAATATGTTTCTTTTTTGGGGGGCAAAACTATTGTTGAACTACAAAGTTTAAACACGGTTTGTTCCCTTTAAAGGACACATATGAATTGTTTTTTTGATAATATGATAATATGACACACATCTCACTCCATTATGCCCCAGGAGCAACAACAATATCATAGCTGTTTTTTATGTGCAAGATTTTTTATGTGTAAAATACTTTTTACTAGGAATTTTTAAATATAAATATTAGGGATGATTGAATACCTCAAATATTCGGCTTTGCGAATATCCGACGAATAGGTCGCCGCTATGCAAATATTCGATGTGCAATGTAAGTCTATGGGAAGCCCGAATAGTTGTTATTCGGGTTTCCCATAGACTTACATTGCACATCGAATATTCGCGAATAGTCGAATAGTGGCGACCTATACGGCAAATATTCACGAAGCGGAATATTTGAGGTATTCGAACATCCCTAATAAATATATATATATATATATATATACATATATTTTATTTATTTCTTTTTGGGCAACTATTTACTTATCTTCTTATCTTTAATATGTATCTGTACCATGAGCACTGTTTATTACCATAGCGCATGTCAAGAGTATTCCGGTATTTATTTCATCTGAAACTGAGTTCTTCCACAACTCTTCTATTACATGGACACTATTCACCCTACAAGGTTTTCAAACAACTTCTCCCTTGTCGGCTCTGTTGTCTGTTGCAGCATCTTGTTACTGCTCACTGCCAGACACTCAGCTCAGATACTATTTTCCCACTTAATAACACAGTAATTCACTCCCATTACAAAAACGTAAATAAATATTTTTTTTTTGTTACTAGCGAGTGCAATGCAAGTCAATGGGAAAAAATTCGCAAAGTAACGAGGAACCCGAATGCTGTACTATTTGTGCAAGTAGCGAATAATGCGGAATTCAGGTTACTCGTTACATTGCAAGTTTTCCCCAGTGACTTGTATTGCACACGCTATTCGGAATGAATATGCGAGTATTAGACAGTACTCGTTATGAGTATAGCAAGTACGAATAGTTAGATACTCGCTCAACTCTACAGATAAGAAGTTAGAAATATTATTTTGATTCTAGGTGAAGTTTATGAAAAACGTAAAAAGTTCACACTACAGTGATATTTTGTTATGAAAATCGAGCATTTAAGTAGAAGCAGTAATGGTGATTTCCTCATCTCAAACAATTTATTGAAACAAAAACCAACAACAGAGGTGGGAATGTCACCCACAAAATGACAATATCTCAATAACTTGTCACGTGGCCTTGAGCATTAATTCCAGCTTGACAGCTAGGTTTCCTGCTGTTGATAAGTGGAATTGTTGTGTACCAAGGCACGGCACTCTTCTTGAAGGGAGGCCCTCACATCATTGAGGTTCTGGATTACAGAGTTACGAGCCTCTACACAGCAACTCAGCTGATCCCATAGGTTTTCTATAGGATTCAGGTATGGAGAAAGTGCAGTTCACTCTAATTTTGCCACCTTGATGAGGTGAAGGGTTGTTGTCAATGAAGATGAGATTAGGCCTGTGTTGTTCATGCAGAGGCACAATGACTGGATTAATGATGTTATTCCAGTAGCGGGGTTGTCATTGTACCATTCACAAAGTGTAGGGCATTTCTGCATTGACTAGATACACCTGCCCAAACTAACACCACTACCACCAAAAACTCATCTGGTGACAACAGTGGCTAATGCTCTATTTGACATCTTCAACATCATTGCCAGCCATCATTTCTGCTCAGCATGAATCGACTTTCAACAGTGAACAGTGCTGAGACCCACTGGTCCCTCGTCTAGCAAGACGACAACTGTGCCTGGTGGTGTGATCAGGTACCCTTGCAGGTCATCTAGCACGCAGACCACACTGATGTAAATGGTTTTGAATGGTTTGACGTGACACTTGCTTGCCTCTCACCTCCCTTAAATGTGACTGGAGTAGTGTGTCATTCATCATCCGGTTCCAAAGAGCATTGTTCACAATAAAGTGGTCATTAGTTTGTGATATTGTAAAAGGACGTCCTCTTCTCTGCCTTTCCGTGACTCTTCAAGTCTCTCTGTATCTCTATACAATCTGCTGATGACACTCTGTGACATTCTAAGCTCAATGGCCACTTCTATCTGAGAACATCCTGCTTGAAGCCTCACAATGGCGCGGTACTACTGATTATTGTTAGGTGTCATCTTCGTCACATATTGTCAAAATGTGAACAGCATGATACAGAGGACTGTTTAAATATCAATTCTAATTGCATCCTGAAATGTATTGAGTGAATCATGGATCAAACACTTGTTGTGAATTCTTGTTAGAGAACAGTAAGTTCTGTAAAAAAAAATACTGAATTTTCCTGCCAGGGATTTTGTTTGCTGTAGCCTGGAATAAACTGGAAGGTAATTTTACCCAAAAAAATATTATAGTCACAATATCTTTTAGTTTTGCTCGGAAGGAGATAAAATCCACATTCTGTAATTCATGAGCTAGATATGTGTTTTCCAGAAGAGCAGCGGCCTAAACTTGAGATCACAAGAAGAAATCAATTTATCTTTAAGGAAAACCCTTCTCATAGCCTTCACAGAGATATCACACTATGCTTAGGAGACAAATACATGATTTACGCAGGATAACTAGCCTTGCGATTTTCTGAATAATCTTTACATAAATGAGGCTTTTAAAGTAAAAAAAAAAAAATTCTAAAAAGTTCCCCAGATAGTTACAGATGGTTTCATCTCAGGAAACGGCTGCATGTTCATTTTCCTTTCAGCATTAATTATATATAATTACTTTCATTTTAGCAAACTCTTAGTTAAACTGTACGTCCTCAGCGTTGTCTGGATTTTCCATAGAAATGTTTCTGTTGCACTGTTATGATTTCCTGAACAGTGTGAAGAATTAGTACAGCGCTGTCTGTGGAAGTTCCTTTAATATTGTTTAATTACTCTGTTATTGGCTGACAGTAATTAGGTTATCCTTTTGTTTTTAATGAGACAGACACTGTCACGCTGAGAGAAAAATGTATCTTATTATATAGCTTCTAATGTAGAAATGTCTGTTGTTCTGTTATTCTTCATACATATATGTCATGAAATATATTATGTAGATAGAAAGATAGAGACAAACAGCCAGATGGACAAACAGACAGACAGATAGACAGATAAAGAAAGAATGAAGTAAGGAAGGAAAGAAAGAAAGTAAGAAAGAAAGACAAATACCGTATTTTTTGGTTTATAAGACGCACCGGATTATAAGACGCACCCCAAATTTAGAGGAAAATAGGAAAGAATAATTTTTAATGTTAAAATGAGGGTCCGTCTTATAATCCTATTATATCTTAACCACAATGTTCACCGGGGGGAGTGGCTGTGGTAGAGTGGCTCAGGAAGGTCATAGGAGACAGGGTCAGCAATGCTGTGGGCTCAGAAGAGGGGGTGTTGCATCTCAGGTGGGTCAGTGGACAGAGGGTCAATGATACTGGAGCCTCAGGGGTGTCGCGGCAAGTGCCATTGATCTGTTACTGTGCTGTGGGGGTGTCAATGCAGTGGAGAACTCAGGAGGGTCACAGGACGGGGTGTCATGGTGTCGCTGCGGCAGGGGGTGCCTGATCTGACTGTGGACTCTATTGAATCACCCACGGTTGATGTGATGAACTTGAAGAAAATGGCTATAACGACGACACTTGCAGATAAAAAAGGTCTCCGCAGTCATTTTCTTGAAGTCCGTTGCATCTATCTGCGCACATGCCACCTCCTCAGCCATCATCTTGAAGTTCATCGTGTCAACTACGGGAGATGCAATAGAGCCTGCAGTCAGCTCAATGCACTCACCGCCACCGTGACACTGCAGTGACACCCTCAGTATCGCCGACTCTACCTCCTATGACCCCGCTCCACCACTGCCACCCTGATAAGCCATATCCGCTTGGTAACATGCACCCAAAAAAGGGGGGAAAAAGTGCATGTTACAATCTGGAAAATATGGTATATACATTTAAGGCCGCTTTACACACAATGACATCGCTAACGCTATGTCGTTGGGGTCATGGAATTCGTGATGCACATCCGCTCTTGTTAGCGACGTCGTTGCGTGTGACACGTACGAGTGACCGCTAACAAGCGATAATACTCACCTTATCGTTACTCGTTGACACGCTGTCCAGTTCCCAAATATCGTTGCTTTTTCTGGACACAGATTGTTCGTCGTTCCTGCGGCAGCACACATCGCTATGTGTGGCACCGCAGGAACGAGGAACCTCACTGTACCTGCGGCCGTCGGCTATGAGGAAGGAAGGAGGTGGGCGGGATGTTTGTCACGGTCATCTCCGCCCCCTCCGTTTCTATTGGGTGGCCGCTTAGTGACGTCGCTGTGACGCTGAACGAACCGCCCCCTTAGAAAGGAGGCGGTTCACCGGTCACAGCGACGTCACTAGGCAGGTAAGTCCGTGTGACGGGTCCAATCGATGTTGTGCTCCACGGGCAGCAATATGCTCATGACGCACAAGCGATGGGGGCGGGAACGCACGCTAGCGATATCGGTAACGATATCGCAGCGTGTAAAGTGGCCTTAAGACAGACAGATAGATCGATAAGCAGATAGTAGACAAAAAGGAAGAAAGAGAAAGAAAGCAAAAAAGAGAGAAAGAAAACGAGAAAGAAAGTATGAAAGAGAAAGAAAGACAAGAAAGAAAGAAAGACAAGAAAGAAAGAAAGAAAGAAAGAAAGACAGGAAAGAAAGAAAGAAAGAAAGAAACAAACAAACAAACAAAGAAAGAAAGAAAGAAGGAAAGAAAGAAAGAAAGAAAGAAAGAAAGAAAGAAAGAAAGAAAGAAAAAAAGAAAGAAAGAAAGAAATATATACGTTTAAAAGTTTAAAATCTTGCACTCGTCACAGATCCCTGCCGGCACTGAGTGCTCACAGACCACTCCTGTGGTGATTCAGCAACTTCCACTGACATCACGTCATCAAATCAACGGTTTCTCTTCCGCTCTGCTCTGTTGATGGGGCGTGATGTTGGTTGACAGCCGGATCCCAGCTGCCTAACTGTGGCGAGCTGGCAGTTAATCAGCATGACATCGACAGGCATGCCTCATCAGCCAAGAAGCATGGAAAAGGAAGAGCTGCTCTATTGACGTGGAGCAGCTAAATGGCCGGCAGGAGTGGTCAGTGACTGCCCGGAACCTATGCTGTTAGAAGAGGCAGGCAGTTAGCAACAACCTGCCTTTTACTGTTTTGGCTCATAATAAAAAAAAAATAATGTCCTAGGTAAGCCTTTTAAATTGGAACCGTACTTTCAACAAACTGCATAATCCTTTAAAACAAGCAATATAAGAAGATTTGTAACATATTGCAATATATTTAATTAGAGAAATATAATTCTTTCTCCACTTATAAGCCACTTCTTCTTCTCCCTGTCTCCTGAACTAACTATTTGTTCTAAAAAAAAACAGCTCAAATCTATCTTGTTCAACATAGAATGGTTTGCTATAACAGTGAGGCATCAGATCACGCAGTTTATTGAAATCTGTGAGGAGGGGAGAGGTGAGGATGAGTGAGGAGAAGGGAGAGGCACTACCAAAGGCAAGAAAAAGGACCCTGATGAAACTTCAGAAGCAAGCAGATAGTCTCTCCCAGAGATTGATTAATAGCTGTGCCGCTCTGTATTGATATATATTGTCCTTCTTGCTTCTGGTGCTTCTGTCTGGGCAGGAATCCTTCCTTCTGTGTGTTTAGCTCAGAGTCAATTGCACATTATAGAGTAACTGAACATTGAATATGATTTTTCATATTTGGTAAGAAATTTAATTGTCTGCATATTGATGGGGGTCCCGGGTCTTAAGACCCCACCAATTGCTCAATAGGCTCTAGTACAATGCACAGCTCAGCAGACATGTGTGCGCACCTCTTGCCTGTTTCCACACATAGACTAGAGAACAGATTAATTTGAATGCATGCACGCCTATGTTTTGAGTTGTGCACTGTTCAGGAGTATATTGAGCGACTGGTGGGAGTATGGGTATAAAGACCCTGACCCTGACTAATCTGCAAATAATGTAAGTACCTGCCAAATATGAAAATTCATATTTAAAGTTTAGTTACTCTTTAATTTGCAATTGACTCTCAACTAAACACACAGAAGGAAAGATTCCAGCTCTTTTTGTTTCCCTTGGTAGCAAAAAGACAGAAGCAGTAGCAAGGGGGATAACATATATCAGTGCTGAGCTGTGTATCTGTGAAACCAGCTCTGGGTGAGATAAATTGCTTGAAAAAAGAAAAAAAAAATTCAGCAGAGAGCTGTATGTCCCTGCTACCTATTCCTCCTCCCTCTGTTCGCTCCATAGCCTGCAATAAGCTATGTATGAGTCTAAAGCCTGCTTTACACGGGACAACCGATTGTTCGATTTCACAATCGATCGTACCCGCCCTCATCGTTTGTGCGTCACGGGCAAATCGCTGCCCGTGTCGCACAAAGTTGTGAAACCCCCGTCACACGTACTTACCTGCTCAGCGACCTCGCTGTGGGCAGCGAACATTCACTTCCTGAATGGGGAGGGACGTTCGGCATCACAGCGACGTCACACAGCCGCCGGCCAATAGAAGCAGAGGGGCGGAGATGAGCGGGATGTAAACATCCCGCCCACCTCCTTCCTTCCACATAGCCGGCGGGAGCCGTGGGATGCAGGTAAGCAGAGTTCATCGCTCCCGTGATGTCACACGGAGCGACGTGTGCTGCCACGGGAACGATGAACAACCTGCACAAGTAAATATAAACGATATTATGAAACTGAGCGACGAGTACATGACTCCCGATTAGTGAGCGATACTGCGTTGCTCAGAGGTTTCACACGAGACGACGTCGTGTATGATGCCAGATGTGCGTCACGAAAACCGTGACCCCGATGATGCATCGCACGATCCGTCGTCTCGTGTAAAGCACCCTTAAGACTGAGATGGATTGGAAAATTGCTAAGTTTGTGTAGTATCTGATGAATAAGACTATATTTGATACATTATACTTGCTGCAGTGCTGCGATTTTCCCTTTTTTGTGGCACCTGGGTAGGATTACTGGATATACTATAAGGGGTACGTTACACGCTGCGATATCGGTACCGATATCGCTAGCAAGCATAGCCGCCCCCGTCGTTTGTGCGTCACGGGCAAATCGCTGCCCGTGTCGCACAACCTTGCTTACACCCGTCACACATACTTACCTGCCTAGCGACGTCGCTGTGACCGGCGAACCGCCTCCTTTCTAAGGGGGCAGTGCGTGCGGTATCATAGCGACATCACACGGCAGCCGTTCAATAGCAGAGGAGGGGCTGAGATGAGCGGCTGGAACATGCCGCCCACCTCCTTCCTTCCTCATTGCCGGTGGACGGCAGGTAAGGAGATGTTTGTCACGCCTGCGGTGTCACACATAGCGATGTGTGATGCCGCAGGAACGAGGAACAGCATCGTTACTCACCAGACAACGATATTTGGTGTTTGGACGACCTCTCCAACACCAATGATTTTTACCACTTTTGCGATCATTGTAGGTCGCTTGTACGTGTCACACGCTGCGATGTTGCTAACGACTCCGGATGTGCGTCACAAACACCGTGACCCCGACAATAAATCGTTAGTGATGTCGCAGCGTGTAAAGTACCCCTAAGCCTGACCCCAAGATCACCTCCATAAATGCTTAATTATCTGGATAAACCTTATGTAGCAGTGCTGCGTTATGTTTTTTTGACTAGATTGATCAATAGATATAAAATGTGAAAACAGATAACAGTTTTAGGATAGAGAGCACGAGAATAACAATAAATAAATAGACTGTGATTCCCGAGCACCCAGATGTAATGAGCTGCTAGACCACTAGGAGTCGTTAGATGCTATAGTGGAGAAGATCTGTGGGGAAGTCGAACAAGCCAGGGGTCACCAGCCAGGGGATCACGTCAGTAACAGAGGGAGAGAGAAGCTGAAGTCAGTGTGCGAGCCGAGAGTCAGTAAACCAGGAAGTCACGTAAAGTATCTGGAAGAGAGTGGAGCTGGGGTCAGAATACAAGCCGAGGTCGGTAGCCAAGAAGGCAAGTCAGGTACATGGGAGAGAGTGGAGCCGGGGGTCAGGAACAAGCTGAAGGTCAGGGAGGCAGGGATTCAAGACGGAGTAGGG
Organism: Anomaloglossus baeobatrachus; assembly: GCF_048569485.1. Taxonomy (NCBI): domain Eukaryota; kingdom Metazoa; phylum Chordata; class Amphibia; order Anura; family Aromobatidae; genus Anomaloglossus; species Anomaloglossus baeobatrachus. The sequence continues at coordinate 75,856,252 of NC_134355.1, read as the reverse complement.
GAGGAGACGGGACGGGGTACGAGGAACTAGGAAGCGGGACAAGATCAGGTCAGTCACCTACGGGAACGAGAGACTTGCACTGCTAAACAGGAACTATCACTAACGGTGTTCCGGATGGACTAGTTCCCCTCCCACACCACACAGGACCAGACCGGGAACAACAAATTCACTGGAGGAAAATACTGGCTCTGCAGGAAAGCAGAGCGCCACTCATCAGAATCATGACATAGACATACATTGATAGAAAGATTTGAGACAGATAAAAAGATAGACAAAAAATAGAAAGACAGATAGAGGATAGAGAGTCTGATCAAGAGATGTTATATAAATGAATAGACAGATATATGATTAACAATATTCAGATTGATTTGAGATATTTGGATAGACAAGAAGAGTAGTGGAAAAGGAACCAAGTCAGTTCTTAGTTTTGGCTTTCGGAGGTTTATTATCCAAAGGTTTAAAGTTTTCCAGACATAACTTTTTCATAAAACCTACATTTTCTCCACAACATGATGTAGTTAAACACTGAGCCAAGATGCGTAATCTCCTGGGTACTAGAGCAATCACCCACTAAGTCAAAGAGTGGGGTTCATGATTGCAAGACTAATACCTTAGCACACAAGTATAGAATCACTTGTCACGTAAATATAGCAAATACGGCGTACTGTACAATGGTCAGGGTTATTGTCCTGAATTTATATAAACTGTATTCAATATACATTTAAAGACAGGCCTATACTGGAGATCAAAATTAGAGAACAACACACAATTTCCTAAATGTTAAGGTCATTGTGTCGTCCTATGTGATTATATCCTAAGATGAAAAAACTAGCAGTATTTTAAGCTTATTTCATAAATTGAATTTATTGTAAAGTATGTAATAAAAATGTAAATGAGATAAGTGAAAAAGATACTGATCAAAATTAGAAAACACTTTCAAATATCTGCAAGTTATTGGTGTTAATCTGGCACCTGGCGCTAATTCGTTTGATTATCTGACAAACCCTATTTAACTGGCAGCCTAACTTTCCAGTTTGCACTGACTTTGCAAAAATGTTGTGCCATTCCAAAGTAACTGAAACCCTCCGGCAGCTGGTGACATAATTTCTGACTTCCGGACAGTCAGAAGATACTGGCACAAGAAGGCGCCTTGTGACAGAAGCAACACTAAAAAGGCATGAAAACGCCGGAGGTTAAGTATAAGACAGGCGCAGGGTACTTAGATTTAGGCCGGTTTCAGACGTCCGTGTTTAATCAGGTACAAGCCACATGCATGGTTATGGTCATATGTGTGTCACGCATGTGTCACATATGTGACATCTGTGTTTGCATACGTATGACATGTACCAGAGAAAACACGGGTCTTTGAAATAAAAAGATTTTCTATATTTACATGTATCTAGTGCTGTTTTCTTCGGCTCTGCTGCCTCCTGCTTCTTACCCCCACTCATTATATTCATTGATTATTCCCTGCACCTTGGAGGTGGAAGCCGGAGCATTGTGAGGACAGGCTGGGTACAGCATCGCCAAGGACAGCATCGCAGGGACAGGTGAGTATTCACAAAGCAAGCAGTGTGTGTGCAGTGATGTCCAGGAGGTCATTGGAGTTCCCAATTAACTCTGATGACATTCTGATGACACCCACGTGACACCTGCGCTACAGCAGGTGTCACCAAGGTGACTTCAGGGGTTCATCAGACTTCATTGGGAATGCTGATGAGTTCCCGATGCTGTCCCTGCTATGCTCCGGCTTCCAGATCCTCTCTGCACACAGACACACATGTATACACTGAGCATTTATACACATAGCAGACACACATGGATACATCAAGCACATACACACACATAGCGCACATGCATGTATACACTGAACACAGGCACACACACATACTCTGCTGTATACTCACCTGTCCCCAGCGATGCAGTCCCCAGCACTGAAGTCCCCGCGATGCTCCGGCTTCCAGCTTCTCAGTGGAGTGAATCAATGAATATAATGAGCGAGGGTCAGAAGCGGGAGGCAGAGCCGAAGAAAACACTGCTGGATACAGGTAAATATAGAAAATCTTTCATTTTAAAGGCCCATTTTTCTTCAGTACGTGTCACACTGATGTCACACGGATCACATCAGTCTGCAATCTGTGTGACACCCGTGCTGCCAGAGAAAAACCGGACATGTCTCCGTGTGTGCATGTGGGGCCACGAGGGGTCACACGGTCCGTGTAAAACCACGGCCATGTGAGTAACTCCAGAGAATAAAATGGGTACATGTGGCATCCGTGTTAAAAACTGATGTCACACGTACCTGAAACACAGACGTCTGAAATCGGCCTTAATGCGCTACTACAGCAATGAAAAAAAATCACTGAAGTGGTGAGAAGTTGAACATTCTCACTGCTCTGATCCCAGTGCGAAGAATACAGACTGATGATTGACTGTGCATGCTTGGCCATCCAATATCATTCATGGGTGCACAAAGTGGGCACCAAAAGGAATGCTGAGGCACCATTTTTAGGCTAAAAGCAAGAATGAGTATTTTTCAAACTGATAAAGTGGTATAAGTGTAAATTGAAAAAATGATTAAAATACTATATTTATCATGCAAAACCTACTAGAATTCTGGTGTAACTTGTCTGTCTTGACTTACACTATATTCAGTATATCTATAGTCACTCTTTGCAGTGTGTTGAGAAAGGGGCATGGTTTCTGCCAAAGAATGCACAAATTTGATGTATATTTCTTACACAAATTAAGCTATTAATTGTTGTAAATGTAGACTAGACAGTCTTAAAATATGCCAGATTTATCACTAATAAATCAGCCAAATTTTAAGCCTAGTCTACACCTCTAAACCTGGATATACACATGAGATAGCTAATATCCAAAGAAAAGTTAAAGTTTGTCTGACAGCTGTCTATCCTACAAAAATACGTACAGCTGCACTCTTGAATGCTAACATTGAATACGGGAATTCTAGTAATACATTACTGCCATAGGAATATTTGAAAAAAAAGAGATATTTAGCTTATGTATTGGCCAATGCATGTGAGCCCAGTCACCAATGACAAGGTGATCTCTTGTATACTGCTACCCTAACTTGAAATACATATGGGTTAAAAAGCCCTACATGTCTGGGCAGAAAGTATCCAGCTATAAAGAAGGATGGACACAGCCCGGTTATAGGGCAGAGTTCTCAGTCAGAAAGAAACGCACTACAAATATATACAAAAAAACTGACCCGCACATCCAACAGGTGTGAACAGATGCCAGCTGAAAACACAATATAACTACAAAAGCACATACAGCTGCACTCCAGAATGCTAACATTGAATAAGGGAACTCTGGTGTTGCATTACTGGTATAGGAATGTTTGAAAGAACTGTATTGGCCAATGCATGTGAACCCAGTAACCAACGACAAGGTGATCTCTAAATACCGGGACCCTAACTTGAAATGCATCTATCTGGGTTAAAAAACAACATGTCTGGGCAGAAAACATCCAGCTATAAAGAAGGATGGGCACAACCTGGTTATGGGGTGGAGTGCTCAGTCAGAAAGAAATGCACTACAAATTTATACAAAAAAACTGACCCGCACATCCAACAGGTGTGAACAGATGCCAAATGAAAACACAATATAACTACAAAAATGCATACAGCTGCACTCTAAAATGCTAACAATGAATACGGGAAGTCTGGTGATACATTTCCAGTATATGAATATTTGAAAAAAGAGAATTTTTGAAACAAAACAATCAACCATTGAAATACAACATGTGGGATTCTTCTCTCCACAACCATCATCTATCTGAGCAGATTGGAAACACCCCGGTACACCTTAGCTTGTCTGCTGATCCCCCAGAAATCAGCGGGTTTGAGCCAACTTTTTTCTCAAGTGTTTGGAGACCTTAAGTTTGCTAAGAATTAGACAATATTGATAAATAAGCCCTAGTGTGGCCAACACAATTGAATATAAATTAGATGGTGGCATAATCAATATAAATCCTAATTCAACTAAGTTATACCTCGCAATTGTCCTCCACAAAAATTTGTGTGGCCGAATGGGGATAAATTGTTGCTTTTTGGGCCAAATAGTTTTACATTTTTTCCAAATAGGAGAGATCTTAATGTCCATATAAAATTTTCAAACTTTTTAATAGTTATTATACATTCATTTTGGTAATATCTGAACCTGACAGGAGCATGTGTCAGAAGAAAAGCCACTTTATGGTCCTAAAATCCATATAACAATGAAACTGTGAAATAATTGTCCTCAGTTTTCAATTTCTAATCCTCCCCCTGAGTGCCATGGCAGACTGTGATTATATTCCGCTACCTTTTCTCCATTCTCATTCCGTTACAGTTGACTGTCAGGTGATGTTCTGGGAATCAAAGACAACTCTGAATATAAGTGCGTATTGTCAGGCTGAAACATAATATTTCTGAACATCTGAAAGAAAATAGGAAGAGGATGCTGACTGCATGCTGGCATTCGATGGGCCTGTTGGTATTACTGCAGAGAGCAGGTGGGGACAGAGAAACTCTCACACAGGGCATCTCATTAAAGGCTAACACAGTGACTATTATTGGATCAGATCGCATCAGGTGAGGAAGAACTGAGTGCACTGAGCTTATGGTGACACCTGAAGCAGCTTAGGCTGCTCTGACCTTGGCAATCACTTGCCAAGGTCATCCCTAATTCCTTTAGCTGTCTGCAGGAGATCTTTGCTGAAGAGGAGGGGGCTGTATAAGGAGGAGACATGTGGTATACCAAGAAAAAGACACATCTCATTTCCACATATCTCAGGTGTTGACAGTAGTGTCTGAAAATAGATAAAGAGACGTCTGAGACTGCGACCATGGACATATGTTTTGCTTTGGTTTTGTTTGTTTTTTGTTTTTGTTTTTCCTCAATCAGTAAAGCTTGCAGAAACTGAACCAACTTTATGTTGAATTAGGCTCTTTCTTTCTCTATTTTTTTCATGCTTTTTTCTTGCTTTTTTTGTTACTTTTTTCTTTGTTACTTTTCTTTTTCTTAGTTCCTATTGTCTACCTTTCTTTCTTTCCTCTTTCTTTCTTTCTTTCTTTCTTTCTTTTCTCCTTCTTTCTTTATTGCTTTCTTCTTTCTTTCTTTCTTTACTATTTCTTTGTTACTTTTTCTTTCTTTTATTTCTTACTTTTTGCTTTCTTTTTATTCTTTCATTCTTTACTCTTTCTTTCTTATTCTTTCTTTGTTACTTTTATATTCTTTCTATGTTACTTTCTTCTTTCCTTTTATTCTTTCTTTCTTTTTTCTTTACTCTTTCTTTCTTTACCTTTTCTTCTTTCTTTATTTCTTACTTTTTTCTTTCCTTTTATTCTTCCTTTCTTTCTTTTTTCCTTGCTCTTTCTTTCTTTTTCTTTGTTTGTTATTTTTTCTTCTTTATTTCTTTCTTACTTTTTTCTTTCCTTTTATTCTTTCTTTGCTCTTTCTTTCTTTATTCATTCTTTCTTATTCTTTCATTATTTATTTCTTATTCCTTATTTATTTATTTATTTATTATTCTTTATTTGTTCCTTTCTTATTCTTTCTTTGTTACTTTTTTCTTTCCTTTTATTCTTTCTTTCTTTCTGTCTTTCTTTCTCTCTTTTTTCTTTCTTTCTTTCTCTTTTTTTCTTTCTTTCTTTCTTTCTTTCTTTCTTTTTTTCTTTCTGTTTTTCTCTTTTTTCTTTCTTTCTTTCTTTCTTTCTTTCTTTTCATTCCTACATATAAATTCACCACTCATATATTTTAATATTCCAGTCCTATTAAAACTAACTGTTGATAAATAATGGATTGATTGCTGATCTATGGAGATTGATCTATTGAGGTTTTTCAGGGATCGCAATACTGATGATCTAGGGATGAGAAAAAACTTTTGCAGGACCATGGTCCGGCATCCACAAGAGTATTACATGGCAGCCATACCAGGGCAGTGGCAAATGTTTCTGCTCTTCTCTATGACCTAGGCCATTAATGTCAGACCGGTAGGACTCCGACTCGCCTTACCCACAACACACATGGGTTCACCTCAGTGTTCACACTCTCTAGTAGTGGCGGTTTTGGGAATTGCAGCTTTGTACTACTGAATTGAATGAGACAATACTATGATACCCAACTGATATTAACTATTGTGCCGCTATTCAGAGCAGTCTACAAACTAAGCTGCAGCCACAAGGACCCTTCAAACAACTGATCAGAAGGGATGATGAGAGTCTGACCCTCCCCAATCTGATATTGATATCATGATATCTGATATCCACAGCACAGACTATCATTATCATCATCTCAGAAAACCCCTTTAATGCAAGTTCTCAGTGAAGACCAAACAGATGCTATTATTGCACAACTTTACATATACTATAAAACTTTGCCGTTTTGAGGGTTTTTTAATCAATAAAAGTTTAGATTATACTGTTATTTTAAAATTAGAAGCAGATATAATTACTTTTATGTGATATTGTTGTTTTTTTAACTTTCAAAAAACAAATCTGTAGCAAAAAATGCAAAATGGATTTATTTATTTATTTTACTCACTTACATAGCGCTATTAATTCCACAGCGCTTTACAGACATCATCATCACTGTCCCCATTGGGGCTAACACTCTGCATTCACTATCAGTCTTTGGAGTGTGGGAGGAATAATAATAATATTAATCTTTATTTTTATATAGCGGCAACATATTCTGTGGCGGTTTACCTACAACAGCAACACTGTCCCCACTTGGGCTCACAATCTATATTCACTATCAGTATAGTCTTTGGAGTGTGGGAGGAAACGGAAGAACCTAGAGGTAACCCACGCAAACACAGGGAGAACATACACACTCCTTACAGATGTTGTCCTTGGTGGGATTGGAACCCAGGACCCCAGAACTGCAAAGTAACATTGAGCCACCATGCTATCCTACTGAGGAAATCAGAGAACCTGGAGGAAATCCACGCAAAACGGGGAGAACATAAAAATTCCTTGCAGATGTTGTTCTTGGTGGGATTTTAACCAAGGAGCCCAGAACTGCAGTGCTAACCACTGAGCTACCCTACTGAGAAAACCAGAGAACCTGGAGGAAACCCACACAAACACAGGGACAACATACAAACTCTTGGCAGATGTTGTCCTTGTTGGGATTTGAACCCCAACTTTACAAGACCGCCGTACTAAGCACTGAGCCTCCCTACTGAGGAAAGTAGAGAACCTGGAGGAAACCCATGGAAACACGGGGAGAACATACAAACTCCTGGTAGCTGTTGTCCATGGTGGGATTTGAACCCAGGACCCCAGCACTACAAAACTGCAGTGATAACTACTAAGGCACTGTGCCGCCCTATTGAGGATACCAGAGAACATAAAAGAAACCCAAGCAAACACAGGGAGAACGTACAAACTCCTAGCAGATGTTGTCCATGGTGGGATTTGAACCCAGGACCCCAGAGCTGCAAAACTGCAGTGCTAACCAATGATCCACCAGGCCACCCTACTGAGGAAACCAGAGACCCTGGAGGAAATCCACGCAAACATGGGGAGAACATACAAACTCCTGGCAGATGTTGTCCATGGTGGGATTTGAACCCAGGACTCCAGAGCTGCAAAACTGCAGTGCTAACCAATGATCCACCAGGCCACCCTACTGAGGAAACCAGAGACCCTGGAGGAAATCCACACAAACATGGGGAGAACATACAAACTCCTGGCAGATGTTGTCCTTGGTGGGTTTTGAACCCAGGACCCCAGCGCTGTAAAGCAACACTGCTAACCAAAATTATGCAATTTCATTGTTACTCCATGCCACATACACGAACATACCCTGTACAGTGTACAGTACTCGTTACTTGCAATTTTGACTCATTTTCCCTTGGAACACCAGACAAAAGTCAAAGGTTCCCTCCTTTGGTATCTCATTATTCCGAATGATCCCTATGGTTTGGTTAGTTCCTACACATCG